>NC_069502.1:600775529-600925529 GCF_027579735.1 Bombina bombina
TCCCCCCTGTCTCTCTCCCCCCTCTCCGGTGTCTCTCTCTCCCCCCTCTCCCCTCTTTTGAGCTGTTTGAGCTCTCTCCACGGCCTTTCACAGCCCTGTCCCCGGCCACGCCCCCTTCATGGCCCTGCACATTAGGCCACGCCCCACGGGTCTTCATGCTAGGCCACGCCCCCACACACACTCAGTCACACCCACTTCTTCTCGCCGCAGTCGGCAGATCAGGTAGGGAATCCAAGGCCAGGTGTGTTTGTCCTCGTGCTGTCTCTACTGCGCATGACAGCTTTGGACAAACACACTTGGCCTTTTATAGTATAGGATGTTATATCCCCATAAAGGAGAAATTATTTAAACCATATTCATGTTGATGAAAATGTCTTGCTACAGGGGTTGTGGAATTAGGGTCTTCTATTGTGAGCAGGTGTTCCCTAATCCTGTCTTTCAGGGTCCTAGTTGTGACCCCTACATACTGGAAAAAGCTAAATTTGCATGTAATTAAGTACACTACATGGTTGGTATTGTAAGTGATTCTGGTATTTACCAACCCAGTATTGTCGGAACTGAATGTCCTTGATTTACATACATATGAACAGCTTTTGCAGGGTCTGTGTCTACATTTAAAGGAACCTTTGATATTGCTAAGCCAAGTAGGGTTTTTCTGGGGATAGTAGTTTTCATTACTCTTTCACCAATAATGGGAGCCCTCTTTGCTACGCATTGTATGCCATTTTGTATTACCTTATTGTGGGATGGATCTGCATATAAGATGGGAAGATGTTTTCTAACTATTTTACAGATACTACTATATTGTTTGCTATAACTTGTAACAAATTAGCATTTTGAGGAAGAACTATCAACAGCTTTTAGCATCATATCTATACTGGTGGGAGGGGTGGGACCCAGATCACAGAAAGTGTGAATAATATATATGTGTCTGTGTGTTTTTGTTCTCTGATATATAACAAGCAACATTTTTCAACCACACACAGCACAAACTGCCCATCTATTGCATCACAAAGAATAAAACAGTAAAAAAAATGTAATCAATGCATAAATACAAAAGTCTGATTAAAAGATAATCAATCGATAGTGAGAGGATAGTAAAAGGTGCCAAATAAATAAGGATATGGGTCAATATGTTGTGCTTGATGAGGGATTAAAGGAACATTAGACCCCAATTTTTTCTTTCATAATTTAGATAGACAATACTATTTTAAACAACTTTCTAATATACTTCTATTATCTAATTTGCTTCATTCCCTTGATATTATTTCCTGAAAAGCATATCTAGATAGGCTTAGTGGCTTCTGATTGGTGACTGCACATAGATGCCCCATGTGATTGGCTCACCCGTGTGCATTGTTATTACTTTAACTAAGGATATCTAAAGAATGAAGCAAATTAAATAATAGAAGTAAATTGGAATGTTGTTTAAAATTGTATTCTCTGTCTGAATTATGAAATAATTTTTTTGGGTTTAATGTCCCTTTAAGGATCCAGCCCGTGTAAAGAAACCACTAGAAATTAATTTGTTTTGCTGTCCTTCAGGCATTGTCAGTGCCAGCAGGGATGCACTATTTCAATCTATATGTCAAGGAAATCATAATCAGTCATTATAGATATACTAATCTACTAAAGAAAGAACAGGTGTTTTATCCTGACAAATTAGACTTTAGTTGGTTGGCTTGTGAATATTTGTTGAAGACAAGGAGATATTACAATTGTTCACCCATAAAATAGGCTGTCATTATTTGGAAGTATTGGGTATGCATGGGTAGATTAAGAACAGGATATAGTAGAATGTGTCTAAATTATGTGCCTTTTTTTCACCCTGTTTTTTTTTTATCTTTTTTGCATTAACTCTATACAAATTGCCTCTGATCAGTCTTTTAATTGATGATTTAGGATTTCTTGGGCTCTGTAAGAGAACATTTGAAAAATATTGCTTTAACAAAACACTTGTAAACACAAAATCAAGCTCATCTCTACATGGATGTAATGTAAGATGTCTGTAGATATAATAGTGTGTCAATAGAATGACTTTAATTATGATTTTGTTGACACATATGGAATCAAAATCTCTAGCTTATACAATATGATTTCTAGTAATACATTGGGGTTTAAAACATCTGTTCTAAGTCTAGGCAAGTAGCTTTATTTGAACAAACAAGAATTCTAAAGGGAAAACTTTTACTGACGACTTCAAAACAAATATTTTAATGGCATATTTTTGTTATTACTGGACACAAGCCATCATAAAATCATTTTATAATGTAATATGACAAAATAAATTCATTTTCCAAAGTAAATTTCAGTCTGCTCGAAATATTATTGGAATGCAAATATTAGTATTGATGTTAAAAATTGGATTTATTTGTGATTCTATCAAAATGTAAGACAACTCATCAAGGTATATTACATTGCATAATGAAAATTTTAAAAAAAAAAATACAAAAGAAAAAATAGATTGCTAGAACACAAGCTCATGCAGGGCAAGCAGAGAAAAAAATTACTTGACATTAAGGGATAGATTACAAGGGGAGTGCTAATTTATTGCGCGCCTGTAAAGTGCCTTTACATTGGATTCTATGGGGAACTGTAAATATATACAGTATGTATATGCTTATATACATATATATTTATGTGTTAATATGTGTATATACACATATTAGAACAAAGATCCAGTCCTTCAGTATACATAAAAGAAGAACTTTATTCGGTACGTCTTAAAAACATAGAAGGAAACTTCAATACAACTTCATAGCGGGCGCAGCACTCTGGCTTACGTGTTTCGGCTGTTTTCGGCATAAGCCAGAGTGCTGTGCCCACTATGAAATTGTATTGAAGTTTCCTCCTATGTTTTTAAGACTTACCGAATAAAGTTCTTCTTTTATTTATTCTGAATGAGTGGATCGTTGTTCTATACTGTTCTATCCTTATCCAGTTGATCCTGTACCTTCCTGCAGAGTACCGTTGTACCACCCGGTCACTATGCTCAACTCCTCCCCCAACGCTGACATCATCCGAAGCACCTGTGAGTGCCGCACATGGAGAAGTTGAGACGCTGACATTGATGAGAGGAAGGCAAGCCGATCGTGGATCGTATACCATCAGAATACGGAGCCCCTCTACATTGCAGTGCTCACAACAGCATCACAGAAGACAGATGCCCAGAGTTTGGTAAGCAGGTACCCAGAAGTACTGGCTTTGATTTATGGGGAGAGAGTGTTAGAGTGATAGCGGGACACTTTCTGAGTATTATAAGTGTGGACATTGATGAAACTGAACCCCTCTATTCATTTTTCACTATTATATACACATATTAACACATACATATATATTTATATTCAAATACATATATATTTAACATTTGCTACCCATAGCTGCACAACTTACCCCCTTTGCTGCGCTAGGTTCTCAGCCATGTCTCACGGCATAAGAACGAGGCTCCCATTGTAGCCTATGAAAGTACCTTTTATAAGTGCAATGCTTCAATGTTAGGAGCTAATTTTGTTTGCACACAAGCAAAAGCATTTACTTTCAACTTTAAATGTGTGCACAAGTTAGTGGGGCTGCAATATTGCTTATAGCAACCCTTGCCCCTATGGGCAAGATTACATATGCAGCATAGGTTTCAGAGCAACTGCTAAAACCCCTGTCACCCATAAGTTAACCTTGCACATCGAGTAAATCACATAAACGGCGGCAGATGATATACTGCTGTAAGTCTAGCAAACCAGCGACGTTCAGAAATACACATATCTGGTGTCACTAGTGACTTACAACAGAATATGATCTGCCAGCGCCTAAGTTTGAAAAAATAAAAGTTGAAATTTTAGTTTAAAATGGAGCAAATATAAAGTGCAATGTAATTTGTAAAAGCTACACAGAAATATACAAAGTATGATCCTAATTTGTTAAAGTAATCCAGAAACTTAAAAAAAAAAATCAGAAATTGTTAAATCCCTACTGGGTCTAAATCTAAATGTATTAAAGTATAAAAGAGAGAGCGCAAAGATTAAGTGCAATAATACCAAAATGACCCAATCTAAAATGTAATATCATGCTGTGCTACACTGCACTGGACTTGTCTCTTCTTCAGATACAGAAATTAGAGAGATCTCTTAGTGCTGGAAAGTTCCACCCCTTTTCTTTTGAGCATTCAGTGAGTTCATCCCCTGTGAAGTCTGGACTTCAATTTCTCTCCAAGCTGAAGGATCTTTGATCATCTGGACTTTAGAGAGAACAAAGGAAAATTAACATTTTAGTATATCTGTGTCCTGTCACTGTCTGGAAGCATGATTATTTCAAAACTTTATTATTTATATGATTTTTCTATAACCAGTACTTGAGTATTGAAATATTCATTATAGGTTGAGATACAACAGGAAAAATCAGATATTTCAAATGACAAAGTAAAGTTAATGGGATAGTTTGTAAAAATAAAATAAAATAAAAATACATTCCAGCAGGTAAACTGTGTCATTACTAACACATTAAAGTAAAGAAGAAAAAAATCACTGTACACTGACCCTTTCAGAGGTAAGTGTAAATATGTGATAGGGTATATAAGGCAATGGTATAATATATCATATGGAGTAAATGGTATATTTTTGTGTGTAGTGTGCACTGGCCTAACCGGTAAATCAGAACATCTGAAAAAATATTACCCACTTTCTCCCTTTATGTATCTAATCAATAGAGATAAACAAAACAGATGTACAAAATATGTTAGAATGTTGACAAACAATATCTATGTACACAGGTTAAAATACTCCCCTCTGTATATACCGCTGCCATCTATCAGTCTCTCCCAAAATGAGACTGTGGTAATTGTAGTGGTGTGTGGTATAGAGGCGCAGGTGTTTTCTTATTCTATGCTCCAAAGTTGCCTGGGAATGAGAGGACTTTATTTCTGTGTGTGTAGATCAACACCATATAATTGTGCAGTATACTTACTCTGAAAAAATGCAAAGATCTAATTAGATCTTTGCATTTTTGCACACTAACAATGATCTAAATAGAAATCGGCTGACAATATTGACATCTTAATTTTTGTAAATCTTGTAAATTTTGTGAGTCTGGCTCCGGTTAAACCGGAAAAGGAATATCAATTATTTCTGTATAAAAGCACCTGTGGAAATCCAAAGGCAGCATCTTACCTTTTTACTGCTCTTGAGAAAGACGAGACATCGTTGAAACGCGTAGAGCTTTTGATTATGAGCTTTTATCTATTTGTCCATAGTGACATTTTAAATAAATTTGTATTTTTATGAACTTTTGCTTGCTGCCTTGTTGGATTTTTGGATTTCTTCTAATTACACCAGCGGGAGTGCTGCAAAAGGAGCCAGATTCCGATTTTATCGGAGTAAGTATACTGCACATTTTGCACCAGTTGTATACTGCATTTAAAGTACGTTATCCTGTATTCACAGCTACAGTGGATTGGGGGAATACCTAATACCTAATTGCAAAATATCATTCAGATCTTTGAGAAGAAGCTGGACTCTGATTTTTTTCAGAGTAAGTATACTGCACAATTATATGGTGTTGATCTACACACACAGAAATAAAGTCCTCTCATTCCCAGGCAACTTTGGAGCATAGAATAAGAAAACACCTGCGCCTCTATGCCACACACCACTACATGTATCTAATCAAGACTTAAAGTGAATTCAAATTTTCATGAATGAGTGCCTGGTTTTTAAAAATACTATTAAAAACAGGGGCACTTTCATTCATGAAAGTTTACATTGCAGCAGATTTGTTAAAATACTTCTCATGCTGTACTTAGCACAGCAATAACAAAAATGGCTTCCTCCAATCACGGCATGGCCTCAGGAAATGTTTGCTCTGGGGGGGAAGCCATGATTGGTGGAAGCCAGATTCATCATTGCTGACGTAAGTACAGAGGATCTGCAGGCGTGGGATCGCTGATCCGGCTTGGAAGAAGAAAAAGGTAAGTATTTGAACAAAACCGCTGTAATGTAAACTTTCATGAATGAAAGTGCCCCTGTTTTTAATAGTATTTTTAAAAACCGGGCATTCATTTATGGAAATTTACATTCATTTTAAATGAGACGACTATTTGTGAAAAGTGTCATTTAAACCTGCTTCTGTATGTGAGGAACTGAAGGAAGTTTTAGTTTCCACTTCTTGCATTGAATCATGACAAAATGTTTTTGTTTTGTTTTGTTTTTTAATTGTTGTCATAGTTTTATTATATGCAAACTCCACTAATATTTATTTTAATTTAAGGTTATATTTTAACTATGGTGAAAAATAAGACTAAACGCCAAGACCTGATACCTCTTTCTTTGGACAAAGGTCCTCCTAGCTGGCCAAATAGGAAGTTAACAGTGTAGAGTGTGTACAAAGCACCTAATGAAAGGCCGAGGTGGCTGATAAAAGTGGTGATGGTAGCAATTATCAAGTGACAGGCTAAGATGTTAGACTTGCCGATCGTAATAGATATATCTTAAAAGGTGTTTAATTGTAGTATACAATAAAAACAATTCAATAAATACAATTCAATAAATAACCAAATGGTTATGAACGGTGGTAAAACATGAATAAAATCACAGTTGGATAAAAACGCATCATTGATAACAATAGTGTGCTTACAATTCTTGAATCATAAATCCATGATGATAAAATATCAGTAACCAAAGGTGTGGTGTGCTTAGTGAAGGAATTTTACTTGAATGGTTAGACCAAGTAAGTATACAAACTTTCTGATGATGCAAATTTCAGTGTTGCGCAGATGTATGTTACATTACATTGATGAAATTACGTAATTACATTGACGAAAAATGACAATATGTGAAAGGTAGTGGGAAAAAATGCATAAAAATATATGCGTTTAAAGATGGACGTGCCCGTGTGTTGAAAGGACAACCAGTCCGTGAAGCGTCTCAAAAAATGAGACTAGAAAAATAAAGTCAAAGGAGAAACGAGGCCAATAATAAAACCAAAATAAAAACAAAAATAAAGTTTGTAAAAACACTCCAGTGGCTAAATCCAATAAAAACAAAATAGAATAAATTTGCTAGTTCAGCAAAAAAGTGAAGATGATTTGATAGAAGTATTCCTCAAATGGGTTCTGGTGGTTCTGTCGAGTGTCCTTCTGGGTGTACCTGTAAATTATAAACAATAGTGTAGAATGTACAGACAACAAGGGAGGGTAGTGAAAATGTGCTTACCAGCTCTGGTTAACGTGTTTCGGCTACGATATAGGCCTTTACCAAGACTCATACAAAAGTGGCAGTGTGACGGGGAGAGTGGGCTGCAAAGCTTGTGGGACATAGAACATGCTGGGGGGACTGGAACAGTAACACCAGGTGCTCTGGAGTGAAGAGTAAATCTGGCCACCCATTTTATTATAGGAGTGACACACTGTCTCTGTAGTGACAGCAATGGCTTCAATGAAATGGGGAGGCTAAGGTTTAGATGGGCCACATAGGCGATGTTGGGGCTATAAGTGGGCCAAAACAGGTAGGGGTGCTTTACTGTCTTAGGTTATACCAAGGGGCCAACATTTCAATTTGGTTTTGAGAGTGAAATGAGACAATTTTGAGGTGTACTTGGGATAGGGTGAGGGACTTATCAGTGGTGGCCCTATTGGGGGTGTGGGCAGAGGGAGTAGGCTAGTGTGTAAGTTGGGTGAGAAGCCTTGGGAGGAGGGTGGAGACAGGAAGGAAGTGAGAGAATTGGGGGTAATGAAGGTTTTAACAGGCACAGGTCGGGTGAGTGTTGGCAGAGGCTCATTCAAATTTTTTAAAAGATGTGCTGGGTGGTGGACAGTGGGCCTTTGAGTTATGCTTGTTTAGGTTTAGGGAGGGGAGTATTAGGTTTAGGAGGGCAGCTAGCTTACGTTGGGGATAGAGGTGGGTAAACACAGGTGGGGGCTTAACTGCCTTACAGTTTCATGTGGGCAAGCTCATGAGCAAATACTGGGTCCTGAAAGAGTGCAAAACTACAGTGTGGGAGCAACATGGCAAATTAATTAATCATTGTCACTGCTGTTATGCTGGAGGAGAAATTAGTCACTTAGCTGTGGCATCTGAGACTGCTCAGGATCAATGGGGTGTAGGTTCACCACTTTATGGTAGGGAACCATGGAAGATAGGGATATTGGCAAGTCACAGTAAATGTTGATAGGTTACAGCAGATCTGCTGTCGGAATTTAGATGTGGGTGGGTTATTGAAGTAGCTGCTGTTAGAAGGACGCCTTGGAATTGTTAAAGTTTGGGGTCTAATTTGCTAAACACATAATAAATAAATTAATATGTAAATAATTGTCAGCTGTGTGGCTTTATTGATTTACCAGGTGGGGGAGTTGTAATAATCTGTGGTGTTATAGCATTTTGTGCTATCTTAATCTGAATTTTGCATAATTTATGTAATTGCATTCACTGCTTCTTGGTGCAATATACATGGGAGAATTTCAATGTTAGCTGATTCAGGAGGTGGACCAATTGAATAGTGTTGAAGAGAACAATGGGGTTGTGTATGACCAATTCTTGTCTCTTTTGTGGTTCCATCTGTTTTTTAGCAGGATGGCTAGGGGTTTTCTGGCCTCTGATGGAGGACAATGGTGGTTGTATTGGGGACGGTATGTTAGGATCTCAGGGGTGTGGGCAATGAGATCCTGATTACTCGGAGTGGAAGCATTGTGGGTGGGAGATATTGAACGGCAAGGAGGCCTTCTAGTCACTGGGTAGCAGGGCCTTTCAGGAAAGGTTAGTGTTTTTCAAATTATAGGACCACTAAAGTTGAAATCTAAGTTTCATGATTCTGACCTGATAGAGAAGACAGTTTTAGAGAACTTTCCAAATTACTTACATTATTAAGTGTGTATATTCTTTTATATGTCCATGTTCCTGCTTCAGCTCCAACTGAGGATGTGCCAGTGCTCAGTATATTTTTGTATATGCATTTTGTAATTGTGTTAAAGGGGAGCAATCATTGAATTGACCTTGAAACTTGTCAGAAAATATTCTACTTCTCATTTAAATTTCTAAATAAGTAATATTGCATTGTCTTTCTATTGTGTACATGTGTACATGGCTATTATTCAATTATCCTGTATTTAGCGGTCCTTTAAGCCTGAATATTCTATTTTTGGGCCTTTTACATGCCCATATAATTAGGTGGTGAAGGCTCAGAGTTCTGAGGACTTTTATGATTTTGTCATGCATGCGTGTGGTGATGGATGGCGTAGGATTTTTGACTCATTTGTATGGCTGTATTAGCTAGGAGTACATGTGGTAATGGAGTTCTAGCAAGTTAGCCCCTTTTTTTTCTGGAATTGCATAGGAGCATATGTGTTGGCTATATCAATCTGATTATTAGACTTTTCAGGGTATTTGTGTAAGTTAGTGACTGTGTCCTAGGAAAATGAGAACATTTGTCGCCATGTGAGGCTTATTGCTTATGGTTCATTTTCTGGGCCTTTCTTGGCTGCGAGATGCTTCAGTTTCAGCTTCTGTTATCATATCTTTGTACAGACAGGGGGTGGTTTGTTGGCAGATGCATCTTGGCAGTCAAGCTTTCATTTGTTATCTTTTATGGTTGTTTATGTAGATTAATTATGCTAAATATGGTATGGCTTTTGCTAAGGAGTTTTAAGAAGTTTCTGTTCTCGAGACCCCAGTATAGGCCCAAGTTTTGCAGTTTATTGTGGGTCCATCAGAATATTGCTGGAGTGCATTGCCTCAGCCAGTGGTGTGTGTGCCAGATGGGTCATTTAAGAAAGTGGTATAGGTTTGCAGGGGCTCATTTGAAGTAAGTGATGGGCATTGTATTGGTTCATTGGTAGTGGGCTGTTTTTTGTAGAGGATCTTTTCTGGTAAAAGGTTCCATTGGCATTGGCTTTGTAGGTTTGGTCTAGGTGGTTACTTTTTACTTTATTTAGGGCTGTTCTTCCTCCTGTAATTTTTTTCTGTCAGTCTTATGCCTGTTCAATATTGTTAATGTGTGTTTCTTATTTTGTGAGGATTGAATTCTTGTCCTTGCACATTGGTGTGTTTCTTATTTGGTGAGGATTGACTTATTGCCCTTGTTAATTGGATTAGAGCGTCCTGCTTGCTCTTCATGCCTTTGGTTGTGGTTGGAATTTTATTTTATTTAGTCTGTTTTTATTTTATATTTATTGGTGATTATCCAATGCAATTTAATAAAAATTTTCTCAATCTGTAGAGTAAATAAAAAAAAACAGTTTCAGTTGTGGTGTTTATGTGTTGGTTAGCTGGTGGATTATGGCTGCTCTTAATGGGACACTGAAGTCAAAATAATTTGCACAGTCTTTTTATATTCAAACTTCATATGACCCCAGCTCTTCCTGAGCATGTGAAAAGGCTTTCAGTGTATTTGTTCATTGGTCAGTGATATGGCTGATGTGTGTGACATGATACAGGGAGACAGAAATGGAAGTAAAAATGCATTTATCAATAAGAAAAAAAAAGAAAATCTACTGCTTTTAATATTCAGAGTAAGCGTTGTTGCATTGTCCTTTATTATGCTCCTGTTAATTATACAATTCTACTGTATTTAGTGGTCCTTAAATGTTTTTGAGGTTCTTTGTGTTGTTCTCTACCTCTTGAGTGATGTGATCTTACAGTGTGTTAGGGTTGTTTGATTGGGTTCTAAGGTTGCCAGGTATCCAGTATTCAACAGGACAGTCCAGTATTTTAGCAAGCTGTCCAGTAATATGATTACGAAAATACTGGACACTGAAATGTCCAGTTTTTTTAATGTCCTTGAGTGTTCACTAAATATAAAAGGTCTCCTATGTGTAAATGCATTACGAATATGAAGCAGAAAGAAGTGAGGGGAAGTTAACGGGGTCAAATCACTATATAAGCTACTGGCAGCCAAGAGGTAAAATGATTGATGTGTATCTTACTGGCAGCCAAGAGGTAAAATTACTGCTCAGTTATGGAAAAATATGCATAGGGAGATCAAGAGTGAGGCTAAGGTAGAGCTTTTAGGTGAGCATTGTGTGAATCCTCTTTCCACTGTGCCCATTCACCAAAAAAATTGTCCAGTATTTTGTGGAGGACAGCTGGCAACCCTATAGTGTTCTGTGGGTGATTTTGGATCTGGTGGTGCTGCTGGTTGACTGTATATCCTTGAATAATAGGCTTGTGTGTGGGGTTCCAGTTATTTATGTAGATACATTTAAAATATGATTTTAAAACAAAACAAAACAATATATATACAGTATATATATGTATATATATATATGAATTTGGGGATCTAAAGGGCTGACAGTGTCTGTTATGCTTTCTTTGGTAGTCTTGTTTGTATGTTAGCAGTTTTAAGTCCTTGATTTTAAAGGTTGATATTGTAATAGTTGTCTCTTTTTGGATTGATGGTGTTGGATGGTTTGAGTATGTAGATTTGGTGTTAAATTTTGGATGCATGCCTGGGTTTTTGATTATTGGGTGGGATCAATTCATGGTTTTGATGGTGGATTTTAAAGCTGTCTCTTCTGAGAAAGGCTTCTGTAATCAAGGCATGGAGACATGTATGTTGACTTTTGGCTGCAGAAGTACGTGTCAGTGGGGCAGGTAAGTTTTTTGTTTTTGGGAAGTTGTAAAGGCTTTTGATCATTTGGTTGGAGTTGAGCTGTGGCTTCAGTGTATGTGGAGTTGTAAGATCGGGGAGCTCAAGCAAATGTGGTAAAGAGTTTTTGTAGGTGATAACTTTGGGTAACGGAGTGATATGCATATGGTGAATTAAATCAGGTTGTTTTCAATATGTGATCGGGTGATTTTGATGATGATTCTGATGCTCACCCAAGTGTGGCCGGTTTTCATCTTCTTAACCTTACTGGTTGGGGATGTAAAGGACTTGGTTTGTGTGGTGGTGCTTGACAATGATGTCGAGCTGGGGGGATTACCTATTTGGTGACTTTGGTCAGAGTGGGGATTGTTGGTACCACCTGTTTGATTGGTAGGGGAGAATTTCATACAAGTAGGGTGTGCCCTTCTCAGGACTATGGAAGTGCACGCTTGGTGGCCAGACAAGCACCCTGGGGATTTTTGTTAATGTTTAGCTGATTATTTTATAAAATTAAGGAAATGTGATTTATTATATGTTCAATAAAGCAAGCTGCAGTCTTTATATCCCAGTATTTGGTGTCAGTGTATTCATTTGAGTGGAACATAGTGCCTAGTAAGGGGGTCAAGAGAAACCCTAAATTCAAAAATTAAAGTAAGGGTTTTGTGACCCCCATGTAGGCCATGTGGAGAGGTCATCTTGTGGTTAGTGGGTGTGGTAACTGGGCTTAGATAAAATATGGGAGCAGAAGTGCTACTCACATCTGGAGCAAAACATGAAAGGAGACACACACACACACTGGGAGTTTAATTTCTTCTAAATTCTCTTGTTTACACAAATTTTCTATAACAAGTACTTACTAATTGATATTTGCTTTATAAGTGTGGCTATAACACAATCAGCTATTTCAAATGATAAACTAAAGGAAAACAATTTAATATATTCCAGCAGGTAAAATAAATCATTGGGAACACATTAAAGGAGAGAGAAAAAAATCACAATACACCATACCTTTATTATACAATGGTCTAGATACATTAAGGCTATTTTTTTAAAGTACAGTATTTAATGTTGCGACAATAACATATATTTGGAGTTGGCGAAATCACTGGTATTTGTTTTTTAAAGGAAAAAAACAACACTATTGTTTAAGACATTTGAGCACAATGGATATAGAGTACATATGTGCATGACGTGTAATGTACATGGATTATACTGTTACATTGTTTATTATACATTTAGGGCCAGATTACGAGTGGAGCACTAACAGTTATGCA
This sequence comes from Bombina bombina, assembly GCF_027579735.1. Classification (NCBI taxonomy): domain Eukaryota; kingdom Metazoa; phylum Chordata; class Amphibia; order Anura; family Bombinatoridae; genus Bombina; species Bombina bombina. The sequence continues at coordinate 600,788,369 of NC_069502.1, forward strand.
TGAGAGAAAAGGGGTTTATCACGGTTGTTTGTGCTTGTCAGGTTTACTGCTCGTATTACAAATTTAAAGTAAACGCGATCGCTTGAGCACAATCGGGATTTACTCTACATTGATTATCGCCTTCTCAGAGTTCTGGTTAACTGTTTTGCAAAAAAATTTTGTCACAAAACACATAACAAATACATTAAAAAGTACAGTTACTGTCATAATAACACTAATAAAAATAATTTTTAAAAATTGCACAAAAAAGTTTTTAGGGCTCAAATATATGAAGTCTCAGGGGTTAGAAAATAAAAAACAGGCAAAGGGCTTTAACATAGAGATACATACATATACATGTCTAAAGACTTACATGTGTGTGTATAAAAAAATTGTTTACTCAGGAATTTCTATAAAAAAAAAGGTCTGTCCCTGTGCGATATGATATGTCTCCCATACAAAGTTATGGTGCTCACTGGAAAGGGAACGTTGTTAAGGAGAGTAAAGTTAGCAGGGGGCTCACATTAAATCAGATTATTGCTTTCAATGTATATTATCTTACAAATACCTCTATTTTTAAGTAATAAGTGTCTTGCATATAGTGACACAATTTCGCCAGCTTTTAGTTTGCAAGAAAAAAAACAGCAAGATCTGCAGGGGGAATTTTCTTCAGAATAAAACAGACCTAGAGGCCAAGAGGCAACATTTCAGCTACACCCATGGAACTCCCCTGTTTAGCCCACTAGCAGAGGCGGGGAAAATAATACTCTGTAAATTTCATATAGTAAATCCGAATTTCACTGCATTTTTCACCTGCAGTTTAGTTATAGTACAATTTCTACTGTGCACCTTAAATTCTTTCTTTCCTGCACAATTTCAATACAAATTAATGTTTTTCCATAAAATACAATTTTTGCAGAGCAATCTCATTATGATTTATTTAATGTGAATAACAATACATTTTTTACTGCATAATTTTATTTCAATAAGTCCTTTTTTCATTGCAATGTTAAAGTTATCATTTCTTGTGAGTCTTATTATAATGTATGCATCACCTTTACATTCTTAAAAACAGGGAACACCCCTTTGTGAGTCACACTGTTCTCAAGGTAAAATTTCCTTTATAAAATAATATATTACTGGAGAGATTTCTATTCGGTGAGATTACAAGTCTTACAATAGCCTTAAAAAGCAGCGTTGAGGGGTCCCAACGCTGCTTTTTAACGCACGCTGGTATTATGAGTCAGGTAGGAAAGTGTCTACCGCTCACTTTTTTCCGCGATTTTAGCTTACCGCAAATCCCCTTACGTCAATTGCGTATCCTATCTTTTTAATGGGATTTGCCTAACGCCGGTATTACGATTGCTGGAAAAAGTGAGTGGTAGACCCTCTCCTGTCCAGACTCCTACTGCATTCAAAAGTCAGTAGTTAGGAGTTTTATGGGCTAACGCCGTAACATAAAACTCTTAACTAAAGTGATAAAAGTACACTAACACCCAAAAACTACCTATTAACCCATAAACCGACCCCCCCCACACATCAAAAACACTTAACTAAAATGTTTAACCCCTAATCTGCTGACCGGACATCGCCGCCACTTTAATAAATATACTAACCCCTAAACCGCCGCACTCCCGCCTCGCAAACACTAGTTAAATTTTATTAACCCCTAATCTGCCGTCCCTAACATCGCCTACACCTACCTACATTTATTAATCCCTAATCTTCCGACCCCAACATCGCCGCTACTATATTAAATTTATTAACCCTTAAACCTAAGTCTAACCCTAAGTCTAACCCCCCCTAACTTAAATATAATTTAAATTAAACGAAATAAATTTAACATAATAAAATAAATTAATCCTATTTAAAACTAAATACTTACCGATAAAATGAACCCTAAGCTAGCTACAATATAACTAATAGTTACATTGTAGCTATCTTAGGATTTATATTTATTTTACAGGCAACTTTGTATTTATTTTAACTAGGTAGAATAGTTATTAAATAGTTATTAACTATTTAATAACTACCTAGCTAAAATAAGTACAAATTTACCTGTAAAATAAACCCTAACCTAAGTTACAATTACACCTAACACTAAACTATAATTAAACTAATTAAACTAATTACCTAATCTACCTACAATTACTTACAATTAAATTAAATAAACTAAATTACGAAAAAAAAACACTTAATTACAGAAAAAAAAGAATTACAAGAATTTTAAACTAATTACACCTAATCTAATTCCCCTAATAAAATAAAAAAGCCCCCCAAAATAATAAAATTCCCTACCCTATACTAAATTACAAATAGCCCTTAAAAGGATCTTTTGTGGGGCATTGCCCCAAAGTAATCAGCTCTTTCACCTGTAAAAAAAAATACAATACACCCCCCAACATTAAAACCCACCATCCACACACCCAACCCTACTCTAAAACCCACCCAATCCCCCCTTAAAAAAACCTAACACCTCCCCCTTGAAGATCACCCTACCTTGATCACCCTACGTCTTCACCCAGCCGGGCACAAGTGGTCCTCCAGAGGGTCCGAAGTCTTCATCCTATCCGGCCATAAGAGGACATCCAGACCGGCAGAAGGCTTCAGCCAGGCGGCATCCTCTATCTTCATCCTTCCGGAGCGGAGCGGGTCCATCTTCAAGACATCCGACGCGGAACATCCTCTTCATCCGACGGCCTATGACTGAATGACTGGTCCTTTAAATGACGTCATCCAAGATGGCATCCCTTGAATTCCGATTGGCTGATAGAATCCTATCAGCCAATCGGAATTAAGGTAGGAAAAATCCTATTGGCTGATGCAATCAGCCAATAGGATTGAGCTTGCATTCTATTGGCTGTTCCAATCAGCCAATAGAATACCTCACTGAATACGGAGAGCAATACGCTCTCTGTATTCAGCATTGCACCAGCAGTTCACAAGAGCTGCTGGTGCAACGCCGCCCCCTGCAGGCCGCCAGCAGGGGGTGTCAATCAACCCGATCGATGTCTGTCCGCCTGCTCAGAGCAGGCGGACAGGTTATGGAGCAGCGGTCTTTAGACCGCTGCTTCCTAACTTGTGTTTCTGGCGAGTCTGAAGACTCGCCAGAAACACGGGCCCACAAGCTCCGTACGGAGCTTGATAAATGGACCCCTTTATATTGATTGATAAAAACTTAAACAAATTACCAAATTGATTAAACAAAATAAAGTAGCCAGAGGTGCAACTGTATGTATATCATATCAAAAATTTCCTTACAATAGCCTTGCTTTTTTCCATCCTCTCTCACAGCTGATATAATGCCTTCTTGCCTATTGCTATAAAGTCACCATTTTGTCTTGCCGGCTACTTTGTCTTGCCAACCATAATAAATTAAGAAAAAACATGGCAATAGGTTACAAGCATAACAACATAACTTCCTTCTGACTGCTGTGAAACCAACTTCTTAGTGGTTGGTTTTCTTTTCTTTCTTTTTTTCTGTTAAATGTATTAATCATTACAATATATATGGTAACTATGGCCTTAAATATGTCCTGTTTAGACTTGATTCTAGAGAGAGTGTTTTCTCTAAGGAGGTATTAAGGTTGCTAATATATCCTTCTGAAAAGATGGACGGCCATCATTTCCTGCAAATTACTTACATCCCAGGTGAGCACTTTCATTGCTTTAGTCAACTCTTGATGAGTCCCTGTTCCTATTTGGACTGAACCTGAATTAGATTTCTGTGCCTGTTAGCAGATGAATGCTTAGGTTTTATTGGGCTCTTTCATTTATACAGCCAATTCAATTTTAGACCCTAATGTACTTTTTTTTTTTTTTTTTTACTTCTCATTATTCGGCTAAGAAATTATTTCAGACAAACATACAGCTTTTTTATAATGTGAATTCAGAATGAGAAAATATAAACTTATATATGACACAAGATATACATACATTTTTCAGTCACCACGGGTTTTAGAATTGTGCATTTACATAAAGTAACATTAAACAAAAAATCAAATTAGAAATAAATGGTTAGATTACAAGTGGTGCGCAAAAGTTTGCGCGTAGGTTTTCGCGATAGTTTGCGCACAGGTTAAATTGCGCTGATATTACAAGTTGAATTTACGTTAGAATCATTACTGCAATCTCAGAGATGTGGTTAACTGTTTCGTGGAATTAAAAAGTTGCACAAAACACATTGAAAATACATTACAGAGTACAGTTATACACATAACACTGTGTAATAAAAACTAAATAAAAAATATTGCACAAAAAAAGTTATAAGGGCTCAAAGATATGGAATCTCAGGCAGACAAAGGACTTTAACATTGATATATATCCAAATACATGTCTAAAGATGTATATGTATGTATATATGTCTCTATATATCTTATATATATACAGTATATATATATATATATATATATATATATATATATATATATATATACTAGTACTAAAGCCCGTGTACACGGGCCATTTTTTTCAGAACAGCGGTCCCCACCCCTTGCTCTCTCCCCCCTTTCTTTTGCTCTCTCTTCCCCCCTCTCTTTTGCTTTCTTTCCCCTCCTCTCTTTTGCTTTCTCTCCCCCCTCTCCTTTGTTCTCTCTCTCCCCTCTTTTGCTCTCTCCTCTCCCCTCTTTTTGCTCTCTCTCTCCCCTCTTTGGCTCTCTCCATCCTTTCTTTTGCTCTCTCTCCCCCTCTTTGGCTCTCCCCCCCCCCCCCCCCCTTTGGCCCCCCCCCCCCCCCCCTTTGGCTCCCCCCCCCCTCTTTGGCTCTCTCTCCCCCCTCTTTGGCTCTCTCCCCTCTTTTGCTCTCTCTCCTCTTTGGCTCTCTCTCTCCCCTCTTTGGCTCCCCCCCCCCCCTTTGGCTCTCTCTCCCCCCCCTCTTTGGCTCTCTCTCCCCCCTCTTTGGCTCTCTCTCCTCTTGGCTCTCTCTCTCCCCCCCTCTTTGGCTCTCCCCTCCCCTTTGGCTCCCCCCTCTCCCCTTTGGCTCCCCCCCTCTTTGGCTCTCCCCCCCCCCTCTTTTGCTCTCCCCTCCCCTCTTTGGCTCTCTCCCCCCTCTTTTGTTCTCTCCCCCCTCTTTGGCGCTCTCCCCCCCTCTTTGGCTCTCTCCCCCCCTCTTTGGCTCTCCCCCCCCCTCTTTGGCTCTGCCCCCCCCCTCTTTGGCTCTCTCTCCCCCCTCTTTGTCTCTCTCCCCTCTTTTGCTCTCCTCTTTGGCTCTCTGTCCTCTTTGGCTTCTCTCTCTCCCCCCCTCTTTGGCTCCCCCCCCCCTTTGGCTCTCTCCCCCCCCTCTTTGGCTCTCTCTCCCCCCCTCTTTGGCTCTCTCTCCCCCCTCTTTGGCTCTCTCTCCTTTTTGGCTCTTTTTCCTCTTTGGCTCTCTCTCTCCCCCCTCTTTGGCTCTCCCCCCCTTCTCTTTGGCTCTCCCCCCCTTCTCTTTGGCTCTCTTCCCCCCCCTTCTCTTTGGCTCTCTCTCCCCCCCCTTCTCTTTGGCTCTCTCTCCCCCCCCCTTCTCTTTGGCTCTCTGCCCCCTCTTCTCTTTGGCTCTCTGCCCCCCCCCTTCTCTTTGGCTCTCTGCCCCCCCCTTCTCTTTGGCTCTCTGCCCTCCCTTCTCTTTGGCTCTCTGCCCCCCCCCTTCTCTTTGGCTCTCTGCCCCCCCCCCCTTCTCTTTGGCTCTCTGCCCCCCCTTCTCTTTGGCTCTCTGCCCCCCCTTCTCTTTGGCTCTCTCCCCCCCCCCTTCTCTTTGGCTCTCTGCCCCCCCCTTCTCTTTGGCTCTCTGCCCCCCCCCTTCTCTTTTGGCTCTCTGCCCCCCCTTCTCTCTTTGGCTCTCTGCCCCCCCCCCTTCTCTTTGGCACTCTGCCCCCCCCCTTCTCTTTGGCTCTCTGCCCCCCCCTTCTCTTTGGCTCTCTGCCCCCCCCCGCCTTCTCTTTGGCTCTCTGCCCCCCCTTCTCTTTGGCTCTCTGCCCCCCCTTCTCTTTGGCTCTCTGCCCCCCCCTTCTCTTTGGCTCTCTGCCCCCCCCTTCTCTTTGGCTCTCTGCCCCCCCCTTCTCTTTGGCTCTCTGCCCCCCCCTTCTCTTTGGCTCTCTGCCCCCCCCCCCTTCTCTTTGGCTCTCTGCCCCCCCCCTTCTCTTTGGCTCTCTGCCCCCCCTTCTCTTTGGCTCTCTGCCCCCCACCCCTTCTCTTTGGCTCTCTGCCCCCCCTTCTCTTTTGCTCTCTGCCCCCCCTTCTCTTTGGATCTCTGCCCCCCCCCTTCTCTTTGGCTCTCTGCCCCCCCCTTCTCTTTGGCTCTCTGCCCCCCCCTTCTCTTTGGCTCTCTGCCCCCCCTTCTCTTTGGTTTCTCTGCCCCCCCTTCTCTTTGGCTCTCTGCCCCCCCTTCTCTTTGGCTCTCTGCCCCCCCTTCTCTTTGGGCTCTCCGCCCCCCCCTCCTCTTTGGCTCTCTGCCCCCCCCCTTCTCTTTGGCTCTCTGCCCCCCCCTTCTCTTTGGCTCTCTGCCCCCCCCTTCTCTTTGGCTCTCTGCCTCCCCCTTCTCTTTGGCTCTCTGCCCCCCTTCTCGTTGGCTCTCTGCCCCCCCCCTTCTCTTTTGGCTCTCTTCCCCCCCCCTTCTCTTTGGCTCTCTGCCCCCCCCTTCTCTTTGGCTCTCTGCCCCCCCCTTCTCTTTGGCTCTCTGCCCCCCCCCTTCTCTTTGGCTCTCTGCCCCCCCCTTCTCTTTGGCTCTCTGCCCCCCCCCCTTCTCTTTGGCTCTCTGCCCCCCCCCCCCTTCTCTTTGGCTCTCTGCCCCCCCCCCCCTTCTCTTTGGCTCTCTGCCCCCCCTTCTCTTTGGCTCTCTGCCCCCCCTTCTCTTTGGCTCTCTGCCCCCCCCCTTCTCTTTGGCTCTCTGCCCCCCCCTTCTCTTTGGCTCTCTGCCCCCCCTTCTCTTTGGCTCTCTGCCCCCCCCCCCTTCTCTTTGGCTCTCTGCCCCCCCCTTCTCTTTGGCTCTCTGCCCCCCCCTTCTCTTTGGCTCTCTGCCCCCCCCCTTCTCTTTGGCTCTCTGCCCCCCCCCCCCCTGCTCCCTCTCTGGCTCTGTCTTCGCGGGACCCCGCCCGGCCACGCCCCTCGCGACGCCCGGCCCCGCTCCTCGCGACGCTCCCGTCGGCCACAAACAGCTGTGAGGTCTGGGGAGTGCGTTGCCGCTTCTCACGCAGCAGACCTCACAGCTGTTGAGTAGCTCGCGCTCCCTATCTCACAGCTGCTTGTATGCTGTGTACCTCGCGCTCCCAATCTGTCAGCTGTCAGCTATGCCGAGGTGCGCGAGAATAGAATCTAAGGCCAAGTGTTTGTCTGTACTGCGCATGACGGCTTCAGACAAACACTTGTCTTTTATAATATAGGATATATATGTGTATATATGTCTATATGTATACATATGTATTTATGTATTTATATGTGTATCTATGTATTTACAGACATATATACACATATAAACACATCTGTACACATATATATATAAGTGCATTGGAGCCCTTTTGAAATTAAGTAGATAAAAACACGTAAAACCATATTTATGCAATATTAATTTTTAATAAAGTGTTATAGTGTATATTTAGTGTGTTAATATGTCACATTACAATGCTCTTACATAGCAAAATATGTTCTATGCATTTTTAAATAGATATTCATATATATATATATATATATATATATATGTATATCTCTATACCTATATATATATATATATATATATATATATATATATATATATATATATATATATATATATAATATATATATATATATATATATATATATATATAGGTATGAATATATATTGTACCAAAATACCATCATATATATTATTATTATTGGTTATTTGTAGAGCGCCAACAGATTTCGCAGCGCTATTAACAAAGGCGGAGTACAAAAAACAGTTATAGGGATCAAATGGGTAGAGGGCCCTGCCAAGAGTTGCACTGTTGTAGTCAGCTCTTGAGAAGGTGATCAACAAACAGCTGGACTCTTAAGCTTACATGCTAGGGGGGTTCAGGGGATAGCAATGGAGGAGAGGAACTGGTATAAAGAAAGGTTAGCGTAGGTTGTATGCATCCCTGAACAGTAGCGTCTTTAGGGAGCACTTGAAGCTTTTAAAACTAGAAGAGAGCCTTGTGGAGCGAGGCAGAGAGTTCCACAAGATGGGAGCCAGTCTGGAGAAGTCCTGTAAACGGGAATGTGATGAGGTGACAAGAGAGGAGGAGAGGAGGAGGTCGTGAGCAGAGCGAAGGGGACGGGAGGGAGAGTATCTGGAGACAAGGTCTGAGATATAGGGGGGAGCAGTGCAGTTGAGGGCTTTGTATGTCAGAGTGAGAATTTTGTGTTTGATCCTAGAGGCAAGAGGAAGCCAGTGAAGGGATTGGCAGAGAGGTGCAGCAGATGAAGAGGCATTCATTAAGGATTGTAAAGGAGCTAGGCGGTAGGTGGGGAGACCAGAGAGGACAGAGTTGCAGTAATCGAGGCGGGAGAGGATGAGAGAGTGGATTAATATCTTAGTTGTGTCTTGTGTAAGGAAATGTCTAATTTTAGAGATGTTTTTAAGGTGGAAGCGGCAGGCTTTAGCCAAAGACTGAATATGAAGAGTGAAAGAAAGATCTGAGTCAAATGTGACCCCGAGACATCGGGCATGTGGGGTAGGGGTAATGATGGAGTTGTCGACAGTTATAGAGAGATTGGGGGTGGAGAGTTTAGAAGAAGGGGGGAAAATAAGGAGCTCAGTTTTGGAGAGATTTAGCTTGAGGTAGTGAGAGGACATCCAGTTGGAGATGTGAGAAAGACAGTTAGTGACACTGGTTAGCAAGGAAGGAGAAAGGTCTGGTGCAGAGAAGTAGATATGGGTGTCGTCGGCATACAAATGATATTGTAAACCATGGGACTTTATTAGGGAACCTAGTGATGACGTGTAGATTGAGAAGAGAAGGGGACCAAGGACAGAGCCTTGCGGTACTCTGACAGAAAGTGGTGACGGGGCAGAGGAGGCCCCAGAGAAGGCTACACTAAAGGTACAGTTTGACAGGTAGGAAGAGAGCCACGAGAGGGCTGTGTCACATATGCCGAAGGATTGGAGGGTTTGGAGCAAGAGAGGGTGGTCAACAGTGTCAAAGGCTGCGGACAGATCAAGGAGAATAAGCAGAGAGAAGTGGCCTTTTGATTTTGCTGTAAGTAGATCGTTGGTAACATTAACAATTGCTGTTTCTGTGGAGTGATGGGGGCGAAATCCAGATTGCAATGGGTCAAGGAGGGAGTTTATTGTAAGGAAATTGGATAGGTGTGCATAAGCTAGTTTTTCGAGAAGCTTTGATGCAAGAGGGAGGAGGGAAATAGGGCGGTAGTTGGATAGGGAGATAGGATCAAGGGAAGGTTTTTTGAGGATAGGTGTGACCAGTGCATGTTTCAGCGATGAGGGAAATATACCGGTGCTGAAGGAGAGGTTGAAAGTGTGTGTGAGTATAGGGGTAAGTGTGGCAGAGAGGGAGGGGAGTAGTTGTGAGGGGATAGGGTCAAGGGGACAGGTAGTGAGGTGAGAGCGCAGTATAAGTGCCGAAACTTCTTCCTCAGTAACAGGGGGAGAATGAGCTAAGTTTAAGGTTATGTGGGTTGTGGTTGATTGAGAGCATTTGAGGGGGTGAGAGAATGGAATTATGTTGAGAGCTGATTTCATTTCTGATGGAGTTTATTTTGTTATTGAGGTGGTTGGCAAAGTCTTGAGCTGACAGAGAAGTTGTATTAGGAGGAGGGTGGAGAAGAGTATTGAAAGTGGAGAACAAATGTTTTGGGTTTGAAGAAAGATTAGAGATAAGAGTAGAGAAGTAGTGTTGCTTATGGAAATTAAGGGCAGAGTAGTAGGAGTTCAAGATAAATTTGTAGTGTTGAAAATCAACTGAACTCCTGAATATATATATAGAACATATTCTGTCATATGCAGAACATTGGAATGTGAAATAACTTAATTTATGTAAGAAGTTACCTGATAAATTAATTTCTTTCATATTGGCAAGAGTCCATGAGCTAGTGACGTATGGATATACATTCCTACCAGGAGGGGCAAAGTTTCCCAAACCTCAAAATGCCTATAAATACACCCCTCACCACACCCACAATTCAGTTTAACGAATAGCCAAGAAGTGGGGTGATAAGAAAGGAGCGAAAGCATCAACAAGGAATTGGAATAATTGTGTTTTATACAAAAAAATCCTAACCACCACAAAAAAGGGTGGGCCTCATGGACTCTTGCCAATATGAAAGAAATGAATTTATCAGGTAAGTTCTTACATAAATTATGTTTTCTTTCATGTAATTGGCAAGAGTCCATGAGCTAGTGACGTATGGGATAGCAGATACCCAAGATGTGGAACTTCCACGCAAGAGTCACTAGAGAGGGAGGGATTAAATAAAGACAGCCAATTCCACTGAAAAAATAATCCATAACCCAAATCAAAAAGTTTTAATCTTATAATGAAAAAAACTGAAATTATAAGCAGAAGAATCAAACTGAAACAGCTGCCTGAAGTACTTTTCTACCAAAAACTGCTTCAGAAGAAGAAAAAACATCAAAATGGTAGAATTTAGTAAAAGTATGCAAAGAAGACCAAGTTGCTGCTTTGCAAATCTGATCAACAGAAGCTTAATTCTTAAAAGCCCAGGAAGTAGAAACTGACCTAGTAGAATGAGCCGTAATCCTTTGAGGCGGGGATTTACCTGACTCCACATAAGCAAGATGAATCAAAGACTTTAACCAAGATGCCAAAGAAATGGCAGAAGCCTTCTGACCTTTCCTAGAACCAGAAAAGATAACAAATAGACTAGAAGTCTTCCTGAAATCTTTAGTAGCTTCAACATAATATTTCAAAGATCTAACTACATCCAAAGAATGTAAAGATCTCTCCAGAGAATTCTTAGGATTAGGACACAAAGAAGGGACAACAATTTCTCTACTAATGTTGTTAGAATTCACAACTTTAGGTAAAATATTAAATGAAGTCTGCAACACCGCCTTATCCTGATGAAAAATCAGAAAAGGAGATTCACAAGAAAGAGCAGATAACTCAGAAACTCTTCTAGCAGAAGAGATGGCCAAAAGGAATAAAACTTTCCAAGAAAGTAATTTAATATCCAGAGAATGCATAGGTTCAAACGGAGGAGCCTGTAAAGCCCTCAGAACCAAATTAAGACTCCAAGGAGGAGAAATTGACTTAATGACAGGCTTAATACGAACCAAAGCCTGTACAAAACAATGAAAATCAGGATGATTAGCAATCTTTCTGTGAAAAAGTACAGAAAGAGCAGAGATTTGTCCTTTCAAGGAACTTGCAGACAAACCTTTTTCCAAACCATCCTGAAGAAACTGTAAAATTAAGAAATTCTAAAATTCTAAAAGAATGCCAAGAGAATTTATGAAAAGAACACCAAGAAATGTAAGTCTTCCAAACTCGGTAATAGATCTTTCTAGACACAGATTTACGAGCCTGTAACATAGTATTAATCACTGAATCAGAGAAACCTCTATGACTAAGTATTAAGCGTTCAATCTCCATACCTTCAAATTTAATGATTTGAGATCCTGATGGAAAAATGGGCCTTGAGATACAAGGTCTGGCCTTAACGGAAGTGTCCAAGGTTGGCAACTGGCCATCCGAACGAGATCCGCATACCAAAACCTGTGTGGCCATGCTGGAGCCACCAGCAGTACAAACGAACGCTCCATTAGGATTTTGGAAATCACTTTTGGAAGAAGAACTAGAGGCGGAAAGATATAAGCAGGTTGATAATTCCAAGGAAGTGACAACGCATCCACTGCTTCTGCCTCTTTTCTTATTTAGATGAGAGGCCATCAGATCTATTTCTGGAAGTCCCCAGACTTGAACAATCTGAAGAAATACCTCTGGGTGAAGATACCATTTGCCCGGATGTAACGTCTGGCGACTGAGATAATCCGCTTCCCAATTGTCTATACCTGGGATGTGAACCGCAGAAATTAGACAGGAGCTGGATTCCGCCCATACAAGTATCCTAGATACTTCTCTCATAGCCTGAGGACTGTGAGTCCCACCTTGATGATTGACATATGCCACGGTTGTGACATTGTCTGTCTATCTGAAAACAAATAAACGATTCTCTCTTCAGAAGAGGCCAGAACTGAAGAGCTCTGAAAATCGCACGGAGTTCCAAAATGTTGATTGGTAATCTCGCCTCCTGAGATTCCCAAACTCCCTGCGCAGATCCCCAAACAGCTCCCCAACCTGAAAGACTCACATCTGTTGAGATCACAGTCCAGGTTGGACAAACAAAAGAGGCCGCTTGAATTAAACGATGGTGATCCAACCACCAAGTCAGAGAAGATCGAACATTGGGATTTATGGATATTAATTGTGATATCTTTGTATAATCCCTGCACCATTGGTTCAGCATACAAAGCTGGAGAGGTCTCATGTGAAAACGAGCAAAAGGGATCGCGTCCGATGCAGCAGTCATGAGACCTAGAATTTCCATGCACAAAGCTACCGAAGGGAATGATTGAGACTGAAGGTCTGTTAGAGACAAAGTCATGGACACTGAATCTATTTGGAAACTCAAAAAGGTTACCCTTGTCTGAGGAATCAAGGAACTCTTTGGTAAATTGATCCTCCAACCAAAAAAACACAAGTTGATTCGTATGAGAATGAAAAGACTGAGCAAGTACCAAGATATCGTCCAAATAAGGAAATACAACAATACCCTGTTCTCTGATTACAGAGAGAAGGGCACCAAGAACCTTTGAAAAGATCCTTGGAGCTGTTGCTAGGCCAAACGGAAGAGCAACAAACTGGTAATGCTTGTCTAGAAAAGAGAATCTCAGAAACTGATAGTGATCTGGATGGATTGGAATATGAAGATATGCATTGTGTAAGTCTATTGTAGACATATAATGCCCTTGCTGAACAAAAGGCAGAATAGTCCTTATAGTCACCATTTTGAATGTTGGTATCCTTACATAATGATTCAATATTTTTAGATCCAGAACTGGTCTGAAGGAATTCTCCTTCTTTGGTACAATGAACAGATTTGAGTAAAACCGCAGACACCGTTCCAGAACTGGAACTGGCACAATTACCTCAGCCGACTCTAGGTCTGAAACACATTTCAGAAACGCCTGAGCCTTTACTGGGTTTACTGGAATGTGTGAGAGAAAAAAATCTTCTCACAGGCGGTCTTACCTTGAAACCTCTTCTGTACCCTTGTGAAACAATGTTCTGAATCCATAGACTTTGAATCGAATTGATCCAAACATCTTTGAAAAATCGTAACCTGCCCCCTACCAGCTGTGCTGGAATGAGGGCCGCACCTTCATGCGGATTTGGGAGCTGGTTTTGACTTTCTAAAAGGCTTGGATTTATTCCAGACTGGAGAAGGTTTCCAAACGGAAACCGTTCCTTTAGGGGAAGGGTCAGGCTTCTGTTCCTTATTCTGACGAAAGGAACGAAAACGATTAGCAGCCCTATATTTACCTTTAGATTTTTTGTCCTGAGGCAAAAAGGCTCCCTTCCCCCCAGTAACAGTTGAAATTATTGAATCCAACTGAGAACCAAATAATTTATTACCTTGGAAAGAAAGAGAAAGCAACGTTGACTTAGAAGTCATATCTGCATTCCAAGACTTAAGCCATAAAGCTCTTCTAGCTAAAATAGCTAAAGACATATACCTGACATCAATTCTAATGATATCAAAAATGGCGTCACAAACAAAGTTATTAGCATGTTGAAGAAGTTTAACAATGCTATAAGCATTATGGTCTGACACTTGTTGCGCTAAAGCCTCCAACCAGAAGGTGGAAGCTGCAGCAACATCAGCCAAAGAAATAGCAGGTCTAAGAAGATTACCTGAACATAAATAAGCCTTCCTTAGAAAGGATTCAAGCTTCCTATCTAAAGGATCCTTAAAAGAAGTACTATCTGCCATAGGAATAGTAGTACGTTTAGCAAGAGTAGAGATAGCCCCATCAACTTTGGGGATTTTTTCCCAAAACTCTAATCTATCAGATGGCAAAGGGTACAATTTCCTAAACCTTGGAGAAGGAGTAAATGAAGTACCCAGACTATTCCATTCCCTAGAAATTACTTCTGAAATAGCATCAGGAACTGGAAAAACTTCTAGAATAACTACATGAGGTTTAAAAACTGAATTTAAACGCTTATTAGTTTTAATATCAAGAGGACTAGACTCCTCCATATCTAATGCAATCAACACTTCTTTAAGTAAAGAACGAATAAACTCCATCTTAAACAAATATGAAGATTTATCAGTGTCAATATCTGAGGCAGAATCTTCTGAACCAGATAGATCCTCATCAGAAATAGATAAGTCAGAATGATGGCGGTCATTATAAAATTCATCTGAAATATGAGAAGTTTTAAAAGACCTCTTACGTTTACTAGAAGGAGGAATAACAGACAGAGCCTTCCGAATAGAATTAGAAACAAATTCTCTTACATTAACAGGAACATCCTGAACATTAGATGTTGAAGGAACAACAACAGGTAATGGATTATTACTAATGAAATTATTATCTGCGTTTGATAGTTTATCATGACAACTAACACAAACTACAGCCGGAGGAACAGTTACCAAAAGTTTACAACAAATGCACTTAGCTTTGGTAGAACCGACATCAGACAGCGTCTTTCCAGAAGTAGATTCTGATCCAGGGTCAGGTAGTGACATCTTGCAATATGTAATAGAAAAAAGAACATATAAAGCAAAATTATCAAATTCCTTAAATGACAGTTTCAGGAATGGGAAAAAATGCAAAACAAAACAAGCCTCCAGAAACCAGAAGCAACTGAAAAGTGAGACTGAAATAATGTGAAAAAAACTGGCGCCAAGTATGACGCCCACATTAGTATAACGCCCACATTTTTTGGCGCCAAGAATGCCGCCCATATTTTTTGGCGCCAAAAACATCCGCAACACACATACGTCAAAAATTACGCAACCACATGAAAACTTGAAAAAAATGACGATTTTTTTGCGCCAAAAAAGTCTCGCGCCAAAAATGACGCAATAAATTGAAGCATTTTCTGCACCCGCAAGCTTAACAGCCCGCAATTTAGAAAAAAAAGTCAATTGAAAATTTTTAAGGTAAGAAAAATATAAATTCATATGCATTTTCCCAAAAAATGAAACTGACAGTCTGAAAGAAGGAATACTGATTATCCTGAATCATGGCAAATATAAGTTTAACACATATATTTAGAACTTTACATATAAAGTGCCCAACCATAGCTTAGAGTGTCATGAATAGAAATAAGACTTACTTACCCTAAGACACTAATCTACATATAGTAGATAGCCAAACCAGTACTGAAACGTGAATCAGTAGAGGTAATGGTATATAAGAGTATATCGTTGATCTGAAAAGGGAGGTAGGAGAAGAAATCTCTACGACCGATAACAGAGAACCTATGAAATAGATCCCCTAGAGGAAGACCATGATATTCAAATAGGCAATACTCTCTTCACATCCCTCTGACATTCACTGCACTCTGAGAGGAAAACCGGGCTTCAGCCTGCTGCGAAGCGCATATCAACATAGAAATCTAGCACAAACTTACTTCACCACCTCCATGGGAGGCAAAGTTTGTAAAACTGAATTGTGGGTGTGGTGAGGGGTGTATTTATAGGCATTTTGAGGTTTGGGAAACTTTGCCCCTCCTGGTAGGAATGTATATCCATACGTCACTAGCTCATGGACTCTTGCCAATTACATGAAAAAAAATCATATTTTCATGTCGGATTGGCGAATATAAGAATATGAGTTTGGGTTAGCACGCGAGTCTGTGTTTTTTTCCACTTTTTTTCTCCATTGACTTCTATGGCACATAGGTTATTTTTTGTGCGACAATCTAATTGTGCTAGAAGTAACCTGTTTGCACGCGTCGGGTTAGCGCGAGTGCAATAACTTTTTACTTTCAACTTATAATACCAGTGAAACCCGACGCAAGTTAAATGTTTACTTCTAGCTCAATTAGCGCTATAGCAGAAGCGGTAAATACTGCTCCACTTGTAATCTGGCCCTATGTGTATAACTAAGCATTGTAAAAAATTAAAGTAGAATGCAAAGCACATTGATTATTTCTTTTTTCTACTTTTCCTATAATGTATTGTGCTGGGATACGTATAGCATACAGTACATTTTAACCTTATAACGTGTCGTACATTGATTACTTAGATCAATGCAAGAGCTCATTTACAGCTGCTTAAACTGACAAAAGCAGAAAAGATATGCAAAATTCTGAAAAGAAGGAGAATATACAGTAAGTCACAAAAATAGCAGCTCTGCACCATAAACATATTTTTTAGAAAAAAATAATTATTAAACAGTTATTAAACACCAACATATTAACATAAAATGAGTTCAGAGAGTGTATACCTGCCGTTATCCTGCAATAGTTCCTCTTACATTTTGCTTATTTTAATCATCAATGAAATTATATTTCTCCAACATTGGTGTGTCCGGTCCACGGCGTTATCCATTACTTGTGGGAAATATTCTCCCCCACAGGGAAAGGCAAGGAGAGCACACAGCAAGAGCTGTCCATATAGCTCCCCCTCTGGCTCCGCCCCCCAGTCATTCTCCTTGCCGCTCTGAACAAGTAGCATCTCCACGGGGATGGTGAGGAGTTTGTGGTGTTAGTTATAGTTTTTTATTCTTCTATCAAGAGTTTGTTATTTTAAAATAGTGCTGGCTTGTACTATTTACTCTACAACAGAAAAGTGATGAAGATTTCTGTTTAAGAGGGCTATGATTTTAGCACAAGTAACTAAAATCCATTTCTGTTACCACGCAGGACTGTTGAAACCAGAGAACTTCAGTTGGGGGTAACAGTTTGCAGACTTATCTGCTTCAGGTATGACTAGTCTCCTTCTAACAACACAGGCTAATGCTAGATGACAGTCATTTTTCCCCTCAGGGAAAACAATAAGCCATTTTTCTTTCACCTCAGCAAAAAAGATAACAGGCTTCCCCTTTTTGATTTTTATGCTGGTAGACACTGTCAGGGGCCAAACTGATTGTTTTTTATTACAATATGATGGCAATTGAAATGTTTTATAAGCTCATATACACTTGGGGACGTTTTTTATTGATCTGGCTTGCTTTAGACACCTAAATCTAGTCAGGAAGGCCCCTTCACTCTAGTGTACTGAGGGAGGAGGCCTCATTTTGGCACTTCGGTTAATTTCAAGGCAGTGCATGCAGTTCCATGTGAGAGGGTCCTGTGGCTCAGAAAGTGACTCCAGAAGGCTTATTTCTGTGGATGATTGACCCCTAAGAAAGGTAAAAGCTGCAGCAATGCTGTAAGCAGGGATTGTGGTATATAAAAACGGTTAAATCCAACAATTAGCTCTGGTTTGCTTGTTTTAAGAGCTAGAATCTCCATATTTGCTGTGCAATACTTTCTAAGCATTAAGACACTGGGGTCCAAATTTCAGAAAAATCGGATATTGCCTTCATAGTTTTTTGAACATTCAGAAATAAAGTGTGTAATTTTATTATTTAAAGAGACAGTAACGTTTTTGTTTAAAATCGTTTTTATTGCATTGTTTGCCTGCCTAAATCTGTTTAACATGTCTGTGCCATCAGATAACCTATGTTCTGTGTGTGTAGAGACAAATGTGGTTCCCCCTTCGAGTGTTTGTGATAATTGTGCCATAGCGTCCAAACAAAATGAGGAAAGCTCTGTTACATTTCATAATGTTGCCCAAGATGATTTATCTAATGAAGGTAGTGGGGATAGTTCTACATCCTCTCCTTCTGTGTCTACACCAGCTTTGCCCGCGCAGGCGACACCTAGCGCACCAGTGCTTATTTCTATGCAACAATTAACAGCAGTAGTGGATAATTCTATAGCAAATCTTGTATCCAAACTGCCAGCATTTCAGAGAAAGCGTGATTGTTCAGCTTTAAATACAGATAAAAGGGATGAACAATCAGACGCTGACGATGCTTTATCTATTTTACCCTCACATCAATCGGAATTGGCTGTGAGGGAAGGGCTGTCTGAGGGTGAAATTTCAGACTCAGGAAAAATTTCTCAACAGGCAGAACCTGATATAGTTGCATTTAAGTTTAAGCTAGAACATCTCCGCGCTTTGCTAAAGGAGGTATTAGCTACTCTGGATGACTGTGATTCTATGGTAGTACCAGAGAAGTTGTGCAAATTGGACAAATTTTTAGAGGTCCCAGTGCACGACAACGCTTTTCCAATACCCAAAAGGGTGGCGAACATAGTGGAAAAGGAGTGGGAGAAGCCAGGTGTACCCTTTGCCCCACCTCCTATATTTAAGAAAATGTTTCCCATAGTAGACCCTAGAAGGGACGCATGGCAGATGGTCCCGAAGGTTGAGGGAGCTGTTTCAACACTAGCGAAGCGCACCACTATTCCTATAGAGGACAGCTGCGCTTTCATAGATCCTATGGATAAAAAATTGGAAGGATTGCTTAAAAAGATTTTTGTTCAGCAAGGGTTCATCCTTCAACCAGCTACGTGTGTTATTACTGTCACTTCAGCGGCGTCCTTTTGGTTCGAGGAACTAGAAAGGTCGCTCCAGAAAGAGACTTCCTATGAAGAAGTCATGGACAGAATTCACGCATTAAAATTAGCTAATTCCTTTATATTGGATGCCGCCTTTCAAATAACGAAATTGGCGGCGAAAAACTCAGGTTTTGCTATAGTAGCGCGGAGGGCGCTTTGGCTGAAATCCTGGTCGGCAGATGTGTCGTCCAAGACTAAGTTACTTAATATTCCTTTCAAGGGTAAGACCCTTTTTGGGCCGGAATTGAAGGAAATTATTTCAGACATCACTGGGGGTAAGGGCCATGCCCTCCCACAGGATAGGCCTTTTAAG
Source organism: Bombina bombina (assembly GCF_027579735.1). Lineage (NCBI taxonomy): Eukaryota > Metazoa > Chordata > Amphibia > Anura > Bombinatoridae > Bombina > Bombina bombina. The sequence goes on from NC_069502.1 coordinate 600,807,238, forward strand.
GCTAAGAACAAGTCTAATTTTCGTTCCTTTCGCAATTTCAGGAACGGACCGGCTAATAACTCCACTGCCGCTAGACAAGAAGGTAACGCGGCCCAGCCCAAACCCGCTTGGAAGCCCATGCAAGGCTGGAACAAGGGTAAACAGACCAAGAAACCTGCTGCTGCTACCAAGACAGCATGAAGGGGTAGCCCCGATCCGGGACTGGATCTAGTAGGGGGCAGACTATCTCTCTTCGCTCAGGCTTGGGCAAGAGATGTTCCGGATCCCTGGGCACTAGAGATAGTCTCCAAGGGATACCTGCTAGAGTTCAAGGGACTTCCTCCAAGGGGAAGGTTCCACCTGTCTCGCTTATCTTCAGATCAGATAAAGAAACAGGCATTCTTACATTGTGTAAGAGACCTATCAAAGATGGGAGTGATAAACCCAGTCCCCTCCGGGGAACAAGGTCTAGGTTTTTACTCAAACCTGTTTGTGGTTCCCAAAAAAGAGGGAACTTTCAGGCCAATACTGGATTTAAAGATATTAAACGAGTTCCTCAGTGTTCCATCCTTCAAAATGGAAACCATTCGGACAATCTTGCCGACAATCCAGCAGGGTCAATATTTGACTACCGTGGATCTAAAGGATGCGTATCTGCATATTCCAATCCACAAAACTCATCATCAGTTCCTGAGGTTCGCCTTTCTGGATAAACATTACCAGTTTGTGGCTCTTCCATTCGGTTTAGCCACCGCTCCCAGAATTTTCACAAAGGTGCTAGGGTCCCTTCTAGCGGTCCTAAGGCTGAGGGGCATCGCTGTAGCACCTTATCTAGACGACATCCTAATCCAAACGTCGTCTCTTTCCAAAGCAAGGGCCCACACAGACATTGTGTTGACTTTTCTCAGATCTCACGGGTGGAAGGTGAACATAGAAAAGAGTTCACTGTCACCGTCCACAAGGGTTCCTTTTCTGGGAACAATAATAGATTCTGTGGAAATGAAGATCTTCCTGACAGAAGTCAGAAAGCTAAAGCTTCTAAACGTTTGTCGAGTTCTTCATTCTATTCCTCAACCCTCCATAGCTCAGTGCATGGAAGTAATAGGACTAATGGTCGCAGCAATGGACGTGGTTCCTTTTGCTCGAATTCATCTAAGACCATTACAGCTGTGCATGCTCAATCAGTGGAATGGGGACTATACAGACTTGTCTCCCCAAATTCAAGTAGACCAGGTAACCAGGGACTCACTTCTCTGGTGGTTGACCCAGGATCACCTGTCTCAGGGAATGAGTTTCTGCAGACCCGGAGTAGGTCACGACCGATGCCAGCCTCTTGGGGTGGGGCGCAGTCTGGGACTCCCTGAAAGCTCAGGGCCTATGGTCTTGGGAAGAGTCGCTTCTCCCGATAAACATTTTGGAACTAAGAGCAATATTCTATGCGCTCCTGGCTTGGCCTCAGCTAGCGGAAGCCAGGTTCATAAGATTTCAGTCGGACAACATAACGACTGTTGCGTACATCAATCATCAGGGGGGAACAAAGAGTTCCCTAGCGATGAAGGAAGTAACCAAGGTTATCCAATGGGCAGAGAATCACTCCTGCCATCTATCTGCTATTCACATCCCAGGAGTAGACAACTGGGAGGCAGACTATTTGAGTCGTCAGACTTTCCATCCGGGGGAGTGGGAACTCCACCCGGAGGTCTTTGCTCAGTTAACCCAATTATGGGGCATTCCAGACATGGATCTAATGGCGTCCCGTCAGAACTTCAAGATTCCTTGCTACGGGTCCAGATCCAGGGATCCCAAGGCGACTCTAGTGGATGCATTAGTGGCTCCTTGGTCGTTCAACCTAGCATATGTGTTTCCACCGTTTCCTCTCCTTCCCAGGCTCATAGCCAGGATCAAACAGGAGAAGGCCTCTGTGATTCTGATAGCTCCTGCGTGGCCACGCAGGACTTGGTATGCAGACCTGGTGAATATGTCATCGGCTCCACCATGGAAGCTACCTTTGAGACAGGATCTTCTAGTACAAGGTCCATTCGAACATCCAAATCTAGTTTCTCTGCAGCTGACTGCTTGGAAATTGAACGCTTGATTTTATCCAAGCGTAGGTTTTCGAATTCTGTGATAGATACTCTGGTCCAAGCCAGAAAACCTGTGACTAGAAAGATTTACCATAAAATATGGAAAAAATATATCTGCTGGTGTGAATCCAAGGGATTCTCCTGGAGTAAGATTAAAATTCCAAAGATTCTCTCCTTTCTCCAAGAAGGTTTGGATAAAGGGTTGTCAGCTAGTTCTCTAAAAGGACAGATTTCTGCTTTATCTGTCTTGTTACACAAACGACTGGCAGCTGTGCCAGATGTACAAGCTTTTGTTCAGGCTTTGGTTAGAATCAAGCCTGTTTACAGACCCATGACTCCTCCTTGGAGTCTAAATTTAGTTCTTTCAGTTCTTCAAGGGGTTCCGTTTGAACCTTTACATTCCATAGATATTAAGTTATTATCTTGGAAAGTTCTGTTTTTGGTTGATATTTCTTCTGCTAGAAGAGTTTCTGAATTATCTGCTTTGCAATGTAATCCACCCTATCTGGTTTTCCATTCAGATAAGGTTGTTTTGCGTACTAAGCCTGGTTTTCTTCCAAAAGTTGTTTCCAACAAGAATATTAACCAGGAAATAGTTGTTCCTTCTCTGTGTCCGAATCCAGTTTCAAAGAAGGAACGTTTATTACACAATTTAGATGTTGTTCGTGCTTTAAAGTTCTACTTAGAAGCAACAAAAGATTTTAGACAAACCTCATCTTTGTTTGTCGTTTACTCTGGTAAGAGGAGAGGTCAAAAAGCTACTGCTACCTCTCTCTCTTTCTGGCTGAAAAGCATTATCCGATTGGCTTATGAGACTGCCGGACGGCAACCTCCTGACCGAATCACAGCTCACTTTACTAGGGCTGTGGCTTCCACTTGGGCCTACAAGAACGAGGCTTCTGTTGATCAGATATGTAAGGCAGCGACTTGGTCCTCTCTGCACACTTTTGCCAAATTCTACAAATTTGATACTTATGCTTCTTCGGAGGCTATTTTTGGGAGAAAGGTTTTACAAGCCGTGGTGCCTTCCATTTAGGTAACCTGATTTGCTCCCTCCCTTCATCCGTGTCCTAAAGCTTTGGTATTGGTTCCCACAAGTAATGGATGACGCCGTGGACCGGACACACCAATGTTGGAGAAAACAGAATTTATGCTTACCTGATAAATTACTTTCTCCAACTTGTATATAAGTGGTTGTAAGACAAACATAGATTCAGCATTCATAGTAACAGAATGAAGAAAATAATTGGATTTTATTCAACCTGATCAAGAAGATGAGTTTTAACACTAACATATAGGGGCCGATTTATCAAGCTCCCTGTTTTCTAAAGACCACTGCTCCATAACTGGTCCGCCTGCTCTGAAGCCCCGGACAGAAATCAACCCGATCGAATACGACACCCCCTGCTTCAGGGGGTGGCATTGCACCAGTAGTTCACAAGAACTGCTGGCTGGTGCAATGATAAATGCTGACAGCTTATGCTGTCGGCATTTGTCGTTGTGCGGCAGACATGATACGCTATATCGTATCATGTCCGCTCTCACATTAATAAATATACCCCAAAGAATCATCTTTAGTATAAAAAAAATCCTACAACTACAGGACTAAGGAATATGACACAACAATAAATAAATATGATGCTGTATTAAAGGGATAGAAAGGTCACAAATGAAATGTGCATTGGTGCATTTCAATCTTAAATAGAAGCATTTTTGCAATAACAAACAAAAATGCTTCTAGTTAAAGCTATTACTGTTTTTCATTGTGATACGTACATATTCTGTGAGGGCTTGTTCACCTGTATTCAAGCTCAGAGAGCTGGTGGCTATGTGTATTGTGGCTGTGAAGACTTAAAGGGACATGAAATCAGAAAATTTGATAATAGAAGCAAATTGGAAAGTTGTTTAAAATTGTATTCTCTATCTGAACTATGAAAGAAAAATGTTGGCTTTTATGTCTCTTTAATTTGTGCCATACATGTCACTATTGACTCTCTGAGAAGGTGTGGTGTTTAAATACTGGCGCATGGGCCCTCGCAGAGTATTCACTTTTTATAGGAGCATTTTTGCTAATGAAAGTAAATTGCAAAAATGCTTCTATTTAAAATTGAAATGCACCCATGCATATATCAACTTTGACTTTCTATCCCTTTAAAGGAAACTTAAAAAAATCCTGGCAGATCACAGGCAACAAAAACTGATTTTAGAATGTGCACTTTTTTTACTTAAATTATGACATTTCAAATGATAACAAAAATATATTTAATTTATGAAGCATTCAAACAAGATTTAGGTTAGAATGTAGAAGCCTAAAATGACAATTAAAGTATTTAGAGAGAATGTACAGGCTTTAAACCATGGAATAAATTCTAAATATATGGATAAGCATATTTACAGAATTATATACAAATATCCTTGTTCATTTTAAAGAAGATTTTCTTTTTTAGAAAAAAATGTAATACTATTTGCATCTTGAATAGAATCAACTTCATGGTTACTCTAAGAAGAACTATGCTATCTCCTCACTGAAATCCAACCTAATCTAATACAACTGATTATTAAAGGGACAGTCTAGTCGAAATTAAACTTTCATGATTCAGATAGGGAATGCAATTTTAAACAACTTTCCAATTCACTTTTATCATCAAATTTGCTTTGTTCTCTTGGTATTCTTTGTTGAAAGCTAAACCTAGGTAGGTTCATATGCTAATTTCTAAGCCATTGAAGGCTGCCCCTTATTTCAATGCATTTGGCACTTTTTCACAGCTAGAGGACATTAGTTCATGTGTGCCATACAGATAACATTGTGACCACGCCCATGGAGTTACGAATGAGAGTGCACTGATTGGCTAAATGCAAGTCTGTCAAAAGAATTGAGATAAGGAGGTAGTCTGCAAAGGCTTAGTATCAAAGTAATCCCAGAGGTAAAAAGTATATTTCTATAATCGTGTTGGTTCTGCAAAACAGGGGAATGCGTAATAAAGGGATTATCAATCTTTTTAAACAATAAAAATTCTGGAGTAGACTGTCCCTTTAAGTAACAATAACAAGATTCCAATTCTAGGGCCGATCACAGTTCTTTAGAAAGGTTTATCTAATGATTTTTCTACAACACTCTCCATTATAGGGGTCAATCATAATCCTTTAGAAAAACGTATCTAATGGTTTTCAATATCAATTAAAGTCTATGGGGCCGATTTATCAAGCTCTGCATGGAGCTTGATGCCCCTGTTTCCGCACAAGCCTTAAGGCTGCTCCATAACCTGTTTGCCTGCTCTGAGGCCGCGGACAGAAATCAACCCGATCGAATACGATCGAGTTGATTGACATCCCCTGCTTGCGGCCAATCTGCAGGGGGCGGCATAGCACCAGCAGTTCACAAGAACTGCTGGTGCAATGATAAATGCTGACAGCGTATGCTTTATCGATATGCGGCGGACATGACACGTTACTTTGTATCATGTCCGCTCGCACTATGATAAATCTACCCCTATGGGGATTTTTGTAGATAAGTCATTAGAATCATTTGTCTAAAGCAGAGTTTTCCAAACTTTTCATGTTGGTGACACACTTTGTAGACCTACATCATTTCACGACACAGTAATTCAGTTGTACTAGCAAACAGGAGGATAAACTAACTTGTTTTAAGAGATACGGACACATACATAAATGATATAATAACGAAATGTATTTACAAGTAACAGTATGTATGTGCAAGAATTAATAACACCAATAGCTACTTACTATTTTTATGGGATGTATGAGGTTGATGGGATGAACACAGTTTCTGAATATTTGGTGGAATATTAGATAAAGACACTCGCATTTCATCATCAAGCATTTTTAAGCTTCCACTTCCCATCCATATATCAAGAGCAGAAGCAGCAATGCACTACTGGGAGCTAGCTGTAACAACAAAAAACACTTTTACTTCTGACTTCAGCTCACCATTTAAGCTGCCGCCCTCAGAGCTCTGCGAGTCGGACCAATTACTGCTTGCGCTGCAAACACTCTGCTGACCCACTCACTGACTACATGTGCAGTCACGAGCCGATTGAGGAGACTACACGTGCAGTCAGGAGCCAATGTGCCGCCAATGGGAATAGTTTCAGTTCCCACTGAGCTGCACCAATAGGTTAAGATGATCTGTGACCCACTAGGTATCAATCATGTGTCAACCATGTGATATGTGTAGAAGGCAGGCGGAAAGTCGGAAACCTAAAAAAAATTTAAAATGTTTTTAAATTCAAAAAAATTAGTGCTGAAGCAGGGACACACCTACACACTTCTGCCAACACACTAATGTGTCACGACACACAGTTTGGAAACTACTGGTCTAAAGGATTGTGATCGACCCCAAAGTCAATGGGAAATTTCTGTAGATAAATCATTTGATAAACTTTTCTACAGGACGAAAAAAAAACATTAATGACAAAAATAAATGAATACACAAAAAATGTATATGTTTTGTATAGCTTTATAAATGTATATAATTACATATATACTCACTGTTGCCTTAAAAATGATAGATAACTATTCAGCAGTGCACTAATTTCAGTATATTTCAGACATGAAAAGAAACCATAAGTGTAATACTAAAAATATGTGTATATATAACCTGTTATTGACTGAACTTCTACTGCCACAAAACTAAAAAACAGGGGGGGTTGTAAGACAAATAAAAAGTGAGTCCTTCTTAAAGGGACAGAATTTGTATTGTTTAAAAGGTAGATAATCCCTTTATTACCCATTCCCCAATTTTGCATAACTAATGCTGTAATTTTAATATATTTTTTTTTACCACATCGATTACCTTGTATCTAAGCCTCTGCAGACTGCCCCCTTATTTCAGTTCTTTTAACAGACTTGCATTTTAGCCAATCAGTGCCCTCTCATAAGTAACTCCATGGGCGTGAGCACAATGGTATCTATATGGCACACATTAATTAATGCCCTCTAGCTGTGAAAAACTGTCAAATGCATTCAGATAAGAGGCAGTCTTCAAGGGATTAGAAATTAGCACATGAGCCTACCTAGGTTTAGCTTTCAACTAAGAATACCAAGAGAACAAAGCAAATTCGATGATAAAAGTAAATTGGAAAGTTGTTTAAAATTACATATCCTAGCTGAATCATGACAGTTTAATTTTGACTTGACTGTCCCTATAATTAAATATGTAATAATAAAGCCAATGTATTTTACCTGCTTCACTTGAAATATATTTGTCATTTAAAATTTGTATTGCATTTATAATTGGAATTGGTTAAAGTAAAGTTAACCGGCAATATTTAATAAAAGCCTTACTGATTATATTCACAGTCTTGGTAATTATATAAAAAAGGTCAATATTAGTTTATGATTATGACAAGAGAATTATATCTTCAACTTGATGTATCATTTTCTTGTACCTTTATATCAGTGCAGCCTTCGTAAACTTATGCAGTAAATCTGAACTTGAAGAGACACCAAACCCAAAATTGTTCTTTACTGATTAAGACAGAACATACAATATTAAACAAATTTCAATTGTTCTAGTATTACAGTTGCTTCATTCTCTTGATAGCCTTTGTTAAAGGGACATAAAACAAGTTGAGATAGAGACAAAATATAATAATATGTACATTTACCTGCAAATTTATACTGCAGTGCCTCGCCATTAACCCTTTTGTTTTAAGTTTCTGAATTGTACAGCTCTAACTCCCCCCAAACATTTCCTTTTATGGCTGTAGCTATATTCATTGTTGTTTTGGTAAAATGCACAAATGAATAGGGATTATCTGCTGGAGCAAGCCTAGAAGCTGTGAACTCAGTTGAAATACAAAGCCTGTGTCTAAACACTGATAAGAGGGGTGGAGCACAGTGTCCAGACAGCATGGCTATTTTAAGAATTTTTTTGCTTATTTTTGAAAATTATTTTAAAATACTTTCCAACAATTTTGAAACAATTTTTTTTATGCAAACTATTTCTACTTAATTAGCCCTTTTAGGATATGCACAGATCTCAACCTGTTTTTTTGGCACTTTAAAGGAACAGAAATGCTCTACTGGGAGCTAGCTGACCACATCAGGTGAGCCAATGAGAGGAGACATAAATGGACAGCCACCAATCAGCAGCTAGGTCCCAGGAGTGCATTACTGCTCATGAGCTTACCTGTGATTTTCAACAAAGGCTACCAAGAGTACGAAGCAAATTATATAAAAGAAGTAAAATAGATTTTTTTTAAAAAATTGCATGTTCCATCATGAAAGTTTAATTTTGTCTTTGCTGTCATTTAAAGGGATTTAGAATGTATTACTAGCAAGCTTAATAGGAAAAATAAATTAACTAAGGGAAATGGTATGTGACAAGGAGTGGGACTGGGATGTGTAGGAAATTGTCATGAGTTATGTCAATACTGATGTCATTGATTATGTTATAGGTGATGTCACTAGTGATGTCATTGATGTTTAAAAAAAATATATATAATTTCTCTGATCTGTAGGAGGATGGGTTATGTCACTACTGATGCCATTGATTAAATAATAGGAAATGTCACTAATGATGTCATCAACAATGTCATGTGTGATGTAATCAGTGAGCTCATTGATGATGTTATGCAAAGCACCCAGGGCGGGGCAGTTTAAGTTGGGACTCACCTTGCTTTTTAACATTTGATTAACAACTTAAACTCTAGCAATTAAAGTAAGTTTTTGCCAAATCATTTCCTAGTTTTTTTTGTTTGTTTTTTTACAAAAAAATTATTTAAACCATATTTATCATAGATAATTTATACTTACCCTGCTGTGTTGCTAAAAAAATAAACTCAATAAAAAGATTTTGCAAAAAAAAATAATTAAAAAAATAATTTTCAGTTACAAATTCTCAAGACCACCCTATTATCATTCTGTTAAGACAACTGGTACATTTAAAACGTATAATTGCTAATACCTGCTATCTGTGAAAATGTAATTTAATTTCTTGTTAACCAGCCTGTTCATTTTGTATTAATCCAAATCATCTAATGGCACAAAATATATTTCATTAATATCTTCATAGATCCTTCCAGGAGAAGTTTAATACATATTGAGCATCTATAACAGGAAATAATGAACACTCCACATGTACAGTTTAAAAAAATGCAAGAAAAAAAATCAATGCCTGTCATTTCTGTTAGCAATATACCACTCTTTAGAGCTTCAAAGATAGTAACAATAAAAATGATATTTGACATTCCTTTAACCTGTTTTCTATCAGAAATATCACAAATACCCACTATATATTTATCTTGCTAAAAACATTTTAATAAAAATATATTTGGTACTATACTGATCTAGCATCATCCTACCCACCTCTCTCACAAAATAATTATATTGTAAGATAGTTTACAAAAGAAACAAAACTTGCACGTGCAAAAATGTGCTTATCACTATTTTGAATTTTAGTTTAAAATAACTGAAAATATCTCCAAAACTACTAATCACACAATTTTTCACCAAATTTAACGGCAGACCCTCACCACACAATCTATTTAAATGCCAAGTTTCAAACAATTCAATGCATCTGTTTCTTAGATAAACTATTGTGTATCTCCAATATTAAGTCTATGGGATTTTCAACTCATACCCTGTTTTTTCAATCTTCAATATTTTAGAAATTACTTCACCAGCATGAAAGAGGAGATATGTCATCCTTTTGAATAAAAGATTACAGTAAAGGCATTGATTTTAGAAACCCACAGATCATTATTTGCAACCGTGAAATAGAAAAAAACATTGATTACACACCCGTGACACTTATTTATCCTCAGGCCTTTTTAATACGAGGGTCCCGAAGCCTCAACTGAAACAACAGCATGAAAGAGGAGATATGTCATCCTTTTGAATAAAAGATTACAGTAAAGGCATTGATTTTAGAAACCCACAGATCATTATTTGCAACCGTGAAATTAGAAAAAAACATTGATTACACACCCGTCACACTTATTTATGCTCAGGCCTTTTTAATACGAGGGTCCCAGGGCCTCAACCGAAACAACAGCATGAAAGAGGAGATATGTCATCCTTTTGAATAAAAGATTACAGTAAAGGCATTGATTTTAGAAACCCACAGATCATTATTTGCAACCGTGAAATAGAAAAAAACATTGATTACACACCCGTGACACTTATTTATGCTCAGGCCTTTTTAATACGAGGGTCCAGGAGCCTCAACCGAAACAACAGCATGAAAGAGGAGATATGTCATCCTTTTGAATAAAAGATTAAAGTAAAGGCATTGATTTTAGAAACCCACAGATCATTATTTGCAACCGTGAAATTAGAAAAAAACATTGATTAGACACCCGTGACACTTATTTATGCTCAGGCCTTTTTAAGACGAGGGTCCCGGAGCCTCAACCGAAACAACAGCATGAAAGAGGAGATATGTCATCCTTTTGAATAAAAGATTACAGTAAAGGCATTAATTTTAGAAACCCACAGATCATTATTTGCAACCGTGAAATAGAAAAAAACATTGATTACACACCCGTGACACTTATTTATCCTCAGGCCTTTTTAATACGAGGGTCCCGGAGCCTCAACCGAAACAACAGCATGAAAGAGGAGATATGTCATCCTTTTGAATAAAAGATTACAGTAAAGGCATTGATTTTAGAAACCCACAGATCATTATTTGCAACCGTGAAATAGAAAAAATAATTGATTACACACCCGTGACACTTATTTATCCTCAGGCCTTTTTAATACGAGGGTCCCGGAGCCTCAACCGAAACAACAGCATGATAGAGGAGATATGTCATCCTTTTGAATAAAACATTACAGTAAAGGCATTGATTTTAGAAACCCACAGATCATTATTTGCAACCGTGAAATAGAAAAAAACATTGATTACACACCCGTGACACTTATTTATCCTCAGGCCTTTTTAATACGAGGGTCCCGGAGCCTCAACCGAAACAACAGCATGATAGAGGAGATATGTCATCCTTTTGAATAAAAGATTACAGTAAAGGCATTGATTTTAGAAACCCACATATCATTATTTGCAACCGTTAAATTAGAAAAAAACATTGATTACACACCCGTGACAGTTATTTATGCTCAGGCCTTTTTAATACGAGGGTCCCGGAGCCTCAACCGAAACAACAGCATGAAAGAGGAGATATGTCATCCTTTTGAATAAAAGATTACAGTAAAGGCATTGATTTTAGAAACACTGAGATAATTACTTGCAACCGGGAAATAAAAAAAAACATTGAAAAGACACTCAGTACACTTTATTATCCAAAGGCCTTTTCAGCAGAGGCTCCAGGACCCTCAACAAAAACAAGAGCAGGGAGCTGGGCATAGGAGTACAATGGAGTGTGACAATAATAATCTGAAGGTGAAGATTGCATAGTTGTGGCATTTTAATTTTGTTATCGTGGGAACTTAGTACTTGCAATGACCTTGCTCTGGTGAATCCATATCGCAAATGTGTTATTTAAGGCACTGTTTGAGGAGCTCCAGGTGTTACAAGTTACTTTGGAGTTAGTTTTCAACCTTAATTTAATTTTTCTTTTTGGGATTCACACTTTCTGGGGCTATCCAAGAGGAGCCTGGTAAAAGCAGTAGTAGTCACCCCTTATATCAACGGGTACGGAAACCTGTTTTTTTGCCTTTCCAATAAACTAATCCTGAATGAAAAAAATAAATTAAAATTTGGACTAGTGATGCACATTTTATGCACGCTGTGGCAATTGCAATTTGCAATAAAAATAATCTGCTAACAACAACCACTAACTACGACCACACCTGATTCCTGAAGTAATGCTTCAGTTATTAAGTCAAGTTAAATAAAAAAATTTTTTTTTTTTTATGCTCAGCAGAGGCTCCAGGACCCTCAACAAAACCAGCAGCAGGAAAGAGGACATATGGCATCCTTTGGAAAAAATGATTATAGGAAAGGCATTGATTTCAGAAACACAGAGATCATTAGTTGCAACCGGTAAATAGAAAAAAACATTGATTAGACACCCAGTACACTTATTTTTCATTAGGCCTTTTTAATAACAGCATTAAAAAGTACATATGGCATCCTTGTGAATAATAGATGGAAAGGCATTGATTTTAGAAACCCGTGGATAATTTTTTGCAACCGTGAAATCTAAAAAAACAGATTAGACACCCAGTACACTTCTTTATCCTTAGGCCTTTTAAGCATAGGCTCCAGGACCCTCAACAAAACCAGCAGCAGGAAAGAGGACATATGGCATACTTTTGTAAATTAGATTACAGGAAAGGCATTGATTTTAGAAACACAGAGATCAGTTATATGACCCGGGAAATAGAAAAAAAACATTGATTGGACACCCAGTACACTTCTTTATCCTTAGTCCTTTTTATAAGAGTGTCCCGGAGCCTCAACAGAAAGAACAGCATGAAAGAGGACATATGGCATCCTTTTGAAAAATAGATTACAGGAAAGGCATTGATTTTTGAAAGACAGAAAACAATTGTTACAACCAGGAAATCTAAAAAAACATTGAATAGACACCCATTACACTTCTTTATCCTTAGGCCTTTTTAGCAGAGGCTCCAGGACACTCAACAAAACCAGCAGTAGGAAAGAGGACATATGGCATCCTTTGTGAAAAAAAAGATTATAGGAAAGGCATTGATTTTAGAAACCCGGGGATAATTTTTTGCAACCGTGAATTTTAATTAAAAAAAATGATTGGATGGACACCCAGTACAATTCTTTATCCATAAGGCCTTTTTATAAGAGGGTCCAGGACCCTCAAACAAAAAACCAGCAGGAAAGAGGACATATGGCATACTTTTGAACAATAGAGTACAGGAAAGGCATTGATTTTAGAAACCCATAGAAATTTTTTTTTAAAATGGAAATTTGAATAAAAAAAATGATTCGATGGACAGCCAGTACACCTCTTTCTCCTTAGGCATTTTTATAATAGGGTCCTGGACCCTCAAAAAAAACACCAGCAGAAAAGAGGACATAAGGCATACTTTTGAACAATAGAGTACAGGAAAGGCATTTATTTTAGAAACCCATAGATAATTTTTTGCAAATGGAAATTTGAATAAAAAAAATGATTCGATGGACACCCAGTACACCTCTTTCTCCTTAGGCCTTTTTATAAGAGGGTCCTGGACCCTCAAAAAAAAACACCAGCAGGAAAGAGGACGTATGGCATCCTTTTGAACAATAGAGTACAGGTACAGCATTGATTTTACAAACCCAGAGATCATTTTGGTCAATTGTTAAATAGAAAAATAAAAATGAGTGGCCAACCAGTACACCTCTTTCTCCTTAGGCCTTTTTATAAGAGGGTCCTGGACACTCAAAAAAAACACCAGCAGGAAAGAGGACGTATGGCATCCTTTTGAACAATAGAGTACAGGTACAGCATTGATTTTACAAACCCAGAGATCATTTTGGTCAATTGTTAAATAGAAAAATAAAAATGAGTGGCCAACCAGTACACCTCTTTCTCCTTAGGCCTTTTTATAAGAGGGTCCTGGACCCTCAAAAAAAACACCAGCAGGAAAGAGGACGTATGGCATCCTTTTGAACAATAGAGTACAGGTACGGCATTGATTTTACAAAACCAGAGATAATTTTGGTCAAATGAGAAATAGAAAATAAAAATGAGTGGACACCCAGTACACCTCTTTCACCTTAGGCCTTTTTATAAGAGTGTCCAGGACCCTCAAACAAAATTCCAGCAGGAAAGAGAACATATGGCATACTTTGGAACAATAGAGTACTGGTACGGCATTGATTTGTGAAACCCACAGATAATTGTTTGTAAAAGTGAAATAGCCCCAAAAACCATGCTTGGACTCCCACTCCAGGTCGTTCTCCTTCAGCTTTTTTATAAGAGGGTCCAGCACCCTCAACAGAAACAACTGCAGGAAACACCACCACATATGCCATCCTTTTGCACAAGCGAGTACAGGTATGGCATCCATTTTAGAAACCCAAAGATAATTGAGAGGAACCAGGAACATTTTTCTAAAAACTGGATGGGGCACCCATTACTACAGGTCGTTCTCCTTCAGCCTTTTTATATCATGGTCCACGACCCGCAACAGGCACAACAGCATGAAACACAACATATGCCACCCTTTTGCACAATAGAGTACAGGTATGGCATAGATGGAACACGGAGATAATTTAGAGCAACCAAGAGACGGATAAAGATGCTTGGTCGGTCCTACTCTTTCAAATTTGTTGCATTTTGCGTTCAATTGAATGGTCCACCGGATATGAGTGGTGTGTAAAGTTGTACAATTCGTAACAGTTTAATCACTAGTGTTATGTGCCTTATGTTTTTTTTATTTGAGTTTTGTACCCACAGAGATGCAGCAGAGGCCAGAAAAATTAGGAATGTCAAATGACTGAAAAATTGGGGTATTGTTGTAGCAACTGCTGTAGCAGCGGCCAGAAAAATCGATGTTTGTAAAACATTTATAAAGTGCCCTAAAAGTTTGTGGCTTGAACACTAGTTGTTGGCGTATAAGTCAAGCAAGTCCTCTGTCTTTATAACTAAAAAAAAAAGGCCAGCCTGTGTACCAGTTGTAGCCCAAGCCAGCTCATATCATCATCAGTAGTTTTTTATTCAAATGTATCACCCAATGTCAGTCCCTTCGGGATCCAGCCCTCATTCATTTTTATAAAAGTGAGATAGTCAAGGCTTTTTTGACCTAGGCGACTTCTCTTCTCAGTGACAAAACCTCCTGCTGCACTAAAAGTCCTTTCGGACAGGACACTTGAAGCGGGGCAGGCCAGAAGTTCCATTGCACATTGGGATAGCTCAGGCCACAAGTCCAGCCTGCACACCCAGTAGTCAAGGGGTCCATCGCTCCTGAGAGTGTCGAGATCCGCAGTTAAAGCTAGGTAGTCTGCTACCTGTCGGTTGAGTCTTTCTCTAAGGCTGGATCCCGAAAGGCTCTGATGGTGCATGGGAGTTAAAAAGGTACGCATGTCCTCCATCAACAAGACGTCAGGATAGCGCCCGGTCCTTGCCGCCGTGGTCGTGGGAGGAGGAGGATTAATTTCATCTCTTCCCCTGTTACATTCCCGTGGTGCTGTGACATCACCCTTATACGCTGTGTAAAGCATAGTTTTTAATTTATTATGAAAATGCTCCATCCTTTCTGACTTGCGGAAATTTGGTAACATTTCAGGCACTTTATGCTTCTGCCGGGGGTCGAGGAGCGTGGACACCCAGTACAGATCGTTCTCCTTCAGCTTTTTTATACGAGGGTCCCTCAACAGACACTACAGCATGAAAGAACCCATTTGAACAAGGTTGGATGCTGAGCTAATCATGTTGCGTTCCTCCTCCTCACTGATCTCACTGATGGTATCTTCTTCCCCCCAGCCATGTACAACACCACGGGTACCAGAGAGGTGACAACAACGAGCACCCTGGATTGACTGTTGTGCTCGGTCTTCCTCCTCCTCATCCTCCCCAAAGCCACATTCCTCCTCTGACTCCTCTTCCTCACAATCCTCTTTCTGAGTTGCTGCAGGTCCAGCAAGCAATGCTGATTCGGCTGTTTGCGGGGGTGATGGACACCACAACTCTCCCGCTTCCTCTTCACGCTCATCTACTGCCTGATCCAGCACTCTTCGCAGGGCACGCTCCAGGAAGAAAACAAATGGTATGATGTCGCTGATGGTGCCTTCGGTGCGACTGACAAGGTTTGTCACCTCCTCAAAAGGCCGCATGAGCCTACAGGCATTGCGCATGAGCGTCCAGTAATTTGGCAAAAATATCCCCAGCTCCCCAGAGGCTGTCCTAGCACCCCGGTCATACAAATACTCATTAACAGCTTTTTCTTGTTGGAGCAGGCGGTCAAACATTAGGAGTGTTGAATTCCACCGTGTCGGGCTGTCGCAAATCAAGCACCTCACTGGCAGGTTGTTTTGATGCTGGATATCAGACAAGTGCGCCATGGCCATGTAGGAACGCCTGAAATGGCCACACACCTTCCTGGCCTGCTTCAGGGCGTCCTGTAAGCCTGGGTACTTATGGACAAATCGTTGTACAATTAGATTACAAACATGTGCCATGCACGGCACATGTGTCAACTTGCCCAATTTCAATGCCGCCACCAAATTACTTCCATTGTCAGAAACAACCTTGCCAATCTCCAGTTGGTGCGGAGTCAGCCACTGATCCACCTGTGCGTTCAGGGCGGTCAGGAGTGCGGTGTGACTCTAAGCTTTCAGGCAAGTCAACCCCAAGACGGCGTGACACTTCCGTACCCGGGATGTAGCATAGTACCTGGGGAGCTAGGGGGGTGCCATAGATGTGGAGCAAGACGCAGAAGTTGAAGAGGACTCAGCCGAGGAAGAGGTTATGGAAGAGGATGGAGTAGGAGGAGTAGAGGAGGTAGCAGCAGGCCTGCCTGCAAGTCGTGGCGGTGTCACCAACTCTTCTGCAGAGCCACGCATTCCATGCTTGTCAGAAGTCAGCAGGTTTACCCAATGCGCAGTGTAGGTGATATACCTGCCCTGACCATGCTTTGCAGACCAGCTATCCGTGGTCATATGGACCCTTGCCCCAACGCTGTGTGCCAGACATGCCATAACTTCCTTTCTCACAACAGAGTACAGGTTTGGGATTGCCTTTTGTGAAAAGAAATTTCTGCCAGGTACCTTCCACTGCGGTGTCCCAATAGATACAAATTTTTTTAAAGCATCAGACTCCACCAGCTTGTATAGTAAAAGCTGGTGGGCTAAGAGTTCAGACAAGCCAGCTGTCAGACGCCGGGCAAGGGGGTGACTTTGAGAAATTGGCTTCTTACGCTCAAACATGTCCTTGACAGACACCTGACTGTGGGCAGATGACCAGGAACTGCTACGTAAGAGAGACTGAGTGGAGGATGGTTGAGAGGGGGCAAGGAAGTAAGCACTGGTTGACATGGCTGAAGATGCTGGAGCAGGAGGAGGAGGGCGGCTTTCATTTTGTGTGCTGCTTCTACTCATGTGTTCTTCCCATCGGCCTTTGTGATGGGAGACCATGTGCCTTCGCAAAGCAGTTGTACCTAGGTGGCTGTTGGACTTCCCACGATTCAGTTTCTTTTGGCACAGGTTGCAAATGGCATCGCTGTTGTCAGAGGCAGACACACACAAAAAATGCCACACTGCTGAGCTCTGCGATGACGGCATTCTGGTGGTGGCAACATCATGCGTTGATGGGCATCTGCGGGCTGTCTGGCTGACCCCTGGTGATGATGCATGCTGTCTGACTGTGCCACTAGCTCCTTGAGATGACCTCCCCGTGCTTCCAAATTGTCTCCTCCTCCTCTCTGTCTCCCCATCTGAACTTTCCCCCTCTTCTTCTTCTCTTCTAGCAGGCACCCACGTGACATCCACCGACACATCATCATCAACCGCTTCACTTGTATCTGAAACATCAAGAAAGGAAGCAGCAGCGGGTACAACATCATCATCATCATCATCATCATCACACCGTACCTCCATGTCGGTAATGCTGCCTGACTGAGACTGATCACTATTATCTACATCCTCTGTCAATGATGGTTGCGCATCACTCATTTCTTCCAAATGATGTGTCAATAACTCCTGTGACAGATCAAGTGAAGCGGCTGTGGTGCTAGTGTTGGTGATGGTCACTTGAGACCTGCCCAAAGCACAGCTGGACTTAGATGGTGCGTCAAGGTTAGGAGGACTAGCAGCGGAAGCTGAAGAAGATTGGGTTTCCGGTGTTAGCCATTTAACTAGGTCCTCCTCAGAAGTTTTTGCATCCCCCCTGGCACCCGGCGTCTGAACAATGTGCATATTTGTAGGGTCTAAAGGAATCACAGCACCACAACCACGACCACGGAACCTGCGGGGTGGCCTGCCTCTGCCTGTCATTTTTTTTTAAATGGACACTAACAATACTATTACACCAATTGAGTGGTGGCACTGTGAAAGTGGGCACAGTATACGCTGTGAGACTGACAACAACAAAAAAGACAGATGTTTTAAAAATCACAAGTTGTTAATTTTTTGAAATATTACTAGTACTGTGGCAACAAATATGATTGTTTGGCACTATTTGGAAAATGGGCCTGTCTGGCACACACGCTGGGAGAAAGGAAACTGCAATTCAATGGCACTAGGAGACTGAAGAATCACAGTCAAAACAGTTATGATTAACCAAAATTCCAATCCTGTTACAATAAATATGAGTGGTGGCACTAATTGGCTAGTTGGAACTGGCCCACAGGCAGGCAGGCAGGCAGGAGGAAAATGCAATTCAAGGGCACTAGTAGACTGCAGATTGACAGTCAAAACAGTGTTGATTGACAAATTTTGCAATACTGTTAAAAGAAATATGATTGCTGGCACTAATTGGATAGTTGGGCCTGGCACACAGGCTGGCAGGCAGTAGAAAAGTGAAATTCAATGGCACAAGCAAAATGAGGATTAAGATCAACAATCAAGATTTTTTTAATTTTAATTAGTAACTATACTGTGACAACAATTAGGATTGGTGTAAATAGTTGGCAAGACGGCCTGGCACAAAAGGATGGCAGGCAGGAGGTAGATGCAATTCAAGGACACTAGGAGACTGATTAATGACAGTCAAAACAGTGATGATTGACAATTTTTGCAATACTGTTAACAGAAATATGATTGCTGACAACAATTGGCTAGGTGGGGGCCTGGCTCACAGCAGGCTGCAAGGCAGGAGGAAAGTGTTATTCAATGGCACCAGCAAACTGAGGATTCAAATCACAGCAGCAACTATTACCAAAAATTTTAATTTTTAATTATTAGAATACTGTCACAACAAATATGATTGGTGTAAATATTTTTTAAGTAGGCCTGGCACACAGGCTTGGAAGGCTGTAGAAAAGTGCAATTCAAAGGCACGAGCAAACTGAGGATTAAGATCATCAACAATCAAGATTTTTTTAATTGTAATTAGTAACTATACTGTGACAAAAAATTAGGATTGGTGTAAATAGTTGGCAAGACGGCCTGGCACAAAAGGATGGCAGCCAGGAGGTGGATGCAATTCAAGGACACTAGGAGACTGATTACTGACAGTCTAAACAGTGATGATTGACAATTTTTGCAATACTGTTAACAGAAATATGATTGCTGGCAACAATTGGCTAGGTGTGCCTGGCTCACAGCAGGCTGCAAGGCAGGAGGAAAGTGCTATTCAATGGCACCAGCAAACTGAGGATTCAAATCACAGCAACTATTACCAAAAATTTTAATTTTTAATTATTAGAATACTGTCACAACAAATATGATTGGTGTAAATATTTTTTAAGTAGGCCCGGCACACAGGCTTGGAAGGCTGTAGAAAAGTGCAATTCAAAGGCACGAGCAAACTGAGGATTAAGATCATCAACAAACAAGAATTGTAATTAGTAACTATACTGGGACAAAAAATTAAGATTGGTGTATATAGTTGGCAAGACGGCCTGGCACAAAAGGATGGCAGGAAGGAGGTAGATGCAATTCAAGGACACTAGGAGACTGATTACTGACAGTCTAAACAGTGATGATTGACAATTTTTGCAATACTGTTAACAGAAATATGATTGCTGGCAACAATTGGCTAGGTGGGCCTTGCTCACAGCAGGCTGCAAGGCAGGAGGAAAGTGCTATTCAATGGCACCAGCAAACTGAGGATTCAAATCACAGCAACTATTACCAAACATTTTAATTTTTAATTAGTAGACTACTGTCACAACAAATATGATTGGTGTAAATATTTTTTAAGTAGGCCTGGCACACAGGCTTGGAAGGCTGTAGAAAAGTGCAATTTAAAGGCACGAGCAAACTGAGGATTAAGATCATCAACAATCAAGATTTTTTTAATTGTAATTAGTAACTATGCTGTGACAAAAAATTAGGATTGGTGTAAATAGTTGGCAAGACGGCCTGGCACAAAAGGATGGCAGGCAGGAGGTAGATGCAATTCAAGGACACTAGGAGACTGATTACTGACAGTCTAAACAGTGATGATTGACAATTTTTGCAATACTGTTAACAGAAATATGATTGCTGACAACAATTGGCTAGGTGGGGGCCTGGCTCACAGCAGGCTGCAAGGCAGGAGGAAAGTGCTATTCAATGGCACCAGCAAACTGAGGATTCAAATCACAGCAACTATTACCAAAAAATTTAATTTTTAATTATTAGAATACTGTCACAACAAATATGATTGGTGTAAATATTTTTTAAGTAGGCCGGGCACACAGGCTTGGAAGGCTGTAGAAAAGTGCAATTCAAAGGCACGAGCAAACTGAGGATTAAGATCATCAACAATCAAGATTTTTTTAATTGTAATTAGTAACTATACTGTGACAAAAAATTAGGATTGGTGTAAATAGTTGGCAAGACGGCCTGGCACAAAAGGATGGCAGGCAGGAGGTAGATGCAATTCAAGGACACTAGGAGACTGATTACTGACAGTCTAAACAGTGATTATTGACAATTTTTGCAATACTGTTAACAGAAATATGATTGCTGACAACAATTGGCTAGGTGGGGGCCTGGCTCACAGCAGGCTGCAAGGCAGGAGGAAAGTGCTATTCAATGGCACCAGCAAACTGAGGATTCAAATCACAGCAACTATTACCAAAATTTTTAATTTTTAATTATTAGAATACTGTCACAACAAATATGATTGGTGTAAATATTTTTTAAGTAGGCCGGGCACACAGGCTTGGAAGGCTGAAGAAAAGTGCAATTCAAAGGCACGAGCAAACTGAGGATTAAGATCATCAACAATCAAGATTTTTTTTAATTGTAATTAGTAACTATACTGGGACAAAAAATTAGGATTGGTGTAAATAGTTGGCAAGACGGCCTGGCACAAAAGGATGGCAGGCAGGAGGTAGATGCAATTCAAGGACACTAGGAGACTGATTACTGACAGTCTAAACAGTGATGATTGACAATTTTTGCAATACTGTTAACAGAAATATGATTGCTGACAACAATTGGCTAGGTGGGGGCCTGGCTCACAGCAGGCTGCAAGGCAGGAGGAAAGTGCTATTCAATGGCACCAGCAAACTGAGGATTCAAATCACAGCAACTATTACCAAAAAATTTAATTTTTAATTATTAGAATACTGTCACAACAAATATGATTGGTGTAAATATTTTTTAAGTAGGCCGGGCACACAGGCTTGGAAGGCTGTAGAAAAGTGCAATTCAAAGGCACGAGCAAACTGAGGATTAAGATCATCAACAATCAAGATTTTTTTAATTGTAATTAGTAACTATACTGTGACAAAAAATTAGGATTGGTGTAAATAGTTGGCAAGAGGGCCTGGCACAAAAGGATGGCAGGCAGGAGGTAGATGCAATTCAAGGACACTAGGAGACTGATTACTGACAGTCTAAACAGTGATGATTGACAATTTTTGCAATACTGTTAACAGAAATATGATTGCTGACAACAATTGGCTAGGTGGGGGCCTGGCTCACAGCAGGCTGCAAGGCAGGAGGAAAGTGCTATTCAATGGCACCAGCAAACTGAGGATTCAAATCAAAGCAACTATTACCAAAAATTTTAATTTTTAATTATTAGAATACTGTCACAACAAATATGATTGGTGTAAATATTTTTTAAGTAGGCCTGGCACACAGGCTTGGAAGGCTGTAGAAAAGTGCAATTCTAGGGCACGAGCAAACTGAGGATTAAGATCAACACTAAAAAAATTTTTTATTTAAATTAATAACTATGCTGTCTGTGACAGCAATTATGATTGGTGTAAATAGTTGGCTAGAAGGCCTGGCACAAAAGGCTGGCAGTGGCAGGCAGGAGGTAAATGAAATTCAATGGCACTAGGAGACTGAATATTTGCAGTCCAAAAAATTATGATTTTTTTTTTTAATTACTGTTACAAGAATTGTGATTTGTGCCACATATGAGTTATGGATGGTAGGTAGGGCAGCAATTTAACACAGTATGCTGTGTAAGTGACAAAAACACAGGACTGATAGAAAATTAAGTTACATTACACTAGCAAAATATTTTTAAATTTTAGATTTTTATATTAAAATTATGTTAAGAAGTGCAATGCACATATGACTGTATGAGTGGTCGCACTGGCTGGCTGCTACGTAGGGCAGCAATTATAACAAAAGTATGCTGTGTAAGTCAGATAGACAGTTAGACACAGGCCTGATAGAAAATACAATTAGATTACACTAGCATAATGATTTAAAGACTTTTTTTTGGAAATTTTAAGAAAAAGGTTAAGCACATACATATGAGTCGTGGCTGATAGCCTTGGAAGGGCAGCTATTAAAAACAGTAGGCTCTGTAAGTCGGATACACACATGCCTGATAGAAAATACTATTAAATTACACTAGAAAAATGATTGAAATTATTTTTTGGGGGGGGGAATTAAAAAAAGGTTAAACACATATGAGTCGTGGCTCATAGACTAGGGAGGGCAGCAAGTAAACACAGTAGGCTCTCTATGTCAGCAAAACACACAGGCCGGATAGAAAATTATATTAGATTACACTAGCAAAGAAATTTAAACTTTTTTTTTTATATATATATTAAAATTAAGGTGAAGGAGAATAGATATGAGTGCTGGGTGGCTGCCTGGCACAGACCAATTAACCAAAAGACTGAAAAAAAGAGAGGTATATTAATGCTGAGTGAGCCTGACAGACACAGGCATGATAGTAAATGTAATTAGATTATACTAGAAAAATATTTTTTTGTGTTTTTTTTTTTAAATTAAAAATAATGTTATAAACGGATATTAACACTGGTGGCTGCTGGCTGGCACAGAGCAATGAACCAGAGTATATGCTGTGTGACACTGTCCTGATAGAAAATGAAATAAAATTACACTAGAAAAATAATTATATTTTTGGGTTAGTTAAATTTAAACTAATGTTGTTAGGGAGATATCAGTGGTGGCAGTAGTCACAGCATATGCTGTGAGCCTTAAACACACAGCTGAAAGCCAGGCAAATGCTAATAAAAAAAAAAACGACAAAAAAAAAAAACGGCACGAAATATAGCCCTAAAAAGGGCTTTTTGGGGTGCTGTGCTTGCAGCAGAGATGAGTGGAGTCCTTCTGGACTGTAAATACACTAGCCTAGCTATGTTTTTCCTATTAATGTCAGGAGCAAACACACACAACACGTCCTCTCATTAAGAAAGCAAGGTTGTTATGAGTCTAAAATGGCGGATTCCGAGTAGCTGGGAGTGTCTGTGAGGGAGTGTCTGATGTTGATTGGCTCTAATGTGTCAGGCGGCTGTGACATAAAGGGTCAAAGTTTCCACAATGATGACACATAGGGGCGGATCGAACATCGCCATGTGTTCGCCCACAAACGCGAACGCGAACATGCTATGTTCGCTGTGAACCGTTCGCGGGCGAACAGTTCAGGACATCACTATTGCAGAGTAGGTAGGACTTACTTAGTAAATGTTTTTTATTTCTTTGTGCAATTTTGGATTGTAACTTCAGTGTGGTAGTAGTCGTATGGTGGGGCCAGGGGTCCATAAAAACACATTTTTTTTTGCAATATGAAGCAGTGTATTTATAATTATTTGACAATGCTGTAGAAATTCTATATTTAAAGCCATGCAACAATGTTTCCTCCTCAATACACAAATGGTAGGTGCCCTTTTGGCAGATATGAGTTTTTTTTATTAATATATATATTTTAATTACATTCCAGTTTACTGCCCCTTTATGCAAGGACTTTCCAGATGCAATGAGGCATCATTTTATCTAAGACTTTTACATCTGCATAAAATGTTATATTCTCAGACTAAGATTGCTCGGTGTTTGAAATGAGACAGGTTAACTTAACGCTGTTCAGTTTACACTACTGCTGACTTAATTTTGAAATACATACAAACAAGCTTATATCCTGCATTTAACCTGATCTAATGGTATGAGACTGAGTACCACAGCTTATGGTTCCACCAAGACCATATAGAGTATAGCATTTTTAAAATTCATAAGTACAGCTGACAGATGGGAACATTTGTACACCATATTTGAAGTGGTGCCCTTGGTTGGGGAAAATGGGGGGGAAAAAACAACATATGTCAACCTTTCAAAAGTACCTTTCTTCATCTAGCCATCTACCCAGATCATTAATATACAATTTTGAATTCACAGAATTATTTTTGTTTGCACATTTACAAATATGATTCTTTAAAAAGTGATCTCCTAATTTCTGCAATTTTTTTATCACGCATGTCACACACTGTTGATTTACGGGATGCAATGTGCAGAAATTGTACCTCCTGTGAGTGTTTCTGTGGTTGTCTGTGTTTATGTCTTTGTGCTTTTGTTTGTGTCTCTATGAGTGTGTATGTATTTTTTTCTGTGGATGTCTGTGAGGGTGTGTACGTATGTCTTTGTGCTTTTTCTATGGGTGTCTCTGTGAGGGTGTGTGTATGTATGTCTTTGTGTATTTTCTCTGGATGCATCCGTTTCTTAAACTATTCTGTATCTCCAATATTAATTCTATTGGATTTTCAACTCATACCTCTGTTTTTTTTTAAATCTCAAATATCTCAAAAACTGCCACATTTTAGCAAGATATGTCATTCCACTCCAAAGATATGAAGATATGAGCATTCCAAAAACTGAATTTCTAATGCAAAGCTGCTCACCACACGATTGATTCAAATACCAAGTTTCAAACAAATGCATGCAGCTGTATCTCAAATATACGTGTCTAGATTTCCAATGTTAGTCTTATGGATTTTCAACTCATACCCCTGTTTTTCAATCTTAAATATCTCAAAAACTACTTATCCGGATCACTTGAAATTGTTCCTCTTTTGTGGTGATACCCAGTCTAGAACTGCCAATTTTCAGCAAGGCATGTAATTCAACTGCAAAGATATGAGCATTTGAAACATCAAATTTTTAGTAAAAGTCATTTTCAACTTAAACTACCCTGTTGCTATATATATATATATATATATATATATATATATATATATATATTTATATACAGTATAGATATACGGGTATATGTATGTGTAAAGTGTTTTATGCTGAGATTTCATTGATACATTATAGCACAGAACTACTTGAAGAACTTCATTACTTGAGTAGAAATACCCAAAAGGAATTTTACTAAGCGCCCTATAAAATTTTATTATGTGAAGCATTTAGAGCACCCTATAGTACCAGATGAGCCACAAAATTATATCAAACTGGACTTGCAAATGAGGGAGAGTGTTACAAAACGTTTATTTTTATATATTCTTTATTTTATTGAAAACAATATAGTGTCTGCTGCAATCGTCGCCAAGAGAGGTGCACAGGCTTTTAAGTCAGGAACCTTTTCCGCACTTCATACATGGGGCCCTAAATGTGTACTTGCATGACATGCTGTTTATTTGAACATTCAACTAAAATAATAATTTTTGGTAATAGGAAGCAAAATCATTGATATGTAAGGTCCTCCACTAAATTTTGTATTGTTTTCATGAATATGTAGGTAGTTGTTATAATATTATACAATTGTTCTAAACTGCTACTGAATAGTTAATGTTCTTTATGAAATCAGGTATATACATATGGTTTGAGTTAACTAAATTATAACTCTACTGAACAGATGGTATCACTGAACAAGCCTGACCAAGACAAAATGTGTCTGACCTCAACTACAAGAAGCTTTAGTGAACTGCTTTTGCAGTTTCTTTTCTTTCTATCTTTTTTTTTTTTCCAAATTAATTTTTTATTAAACAACCATTTGCTGCATTTCCAAATGTTTATTCTTTTCAGGATAATTAAGTATTACCTGTCTATTGATTGGGTTGTGCTGCAATGTAGATACAGTATATACTTCCTGCACCTTGGTTATTTCGAGTATAGATGGTTTTACATGCTATGATGCTATACATTATCTATGTGCCAAAGTTGAGTATTCTGCAAACATCAAAACACAAACAGCAAACATGTAGTGTGATACTTTTGTAAATGCCTTAATTAGCAGGGAATGTTTGATTCTAGTTTCTTGTTTATTAACCATGTGAAAGCATTAAAATTAAACTAGGAAATGTATGTGTTTGATGCATGTATTATGATTTATGACAATGCTGAGTATATCTTACTCTTTATCCAAAATGAATTGAAATGGCTCATCATGTACTTTACACTGTTTTAAGCTTTTTGATAATCAGGAACAATTAAATTTACCAGATCAGAAGTGATTTATATCAGAAAAATTATCTATCTATGCATTGGATACGAGCGTTGGTGATTTTTTCCCAGCATGCAATGCTTTATTTAGTAACAATAAATATTTTCTAAAATATATAGGACTAGATTAGAAAGGCCTCGCTAACTGTTGCACGCAATCAATATCGGCTTCTTGCCCTCATCAAAAATAGTGCACATATTACAAGTTTAAAGTAAACTTGATCACAAGAGCGTAAACACATTTTACTCTTGTTGGGTTATCACAACTGAAACCCTCATGTAAAGGGTAGTGCGTTAAAAAAGTTGCACTAAACACAACATAATTACATTTAAAAATACAGTTACATACATATAAACACTATCTGATAAAAATATTCATATCCATATTAACAAAAAAAGTTATAGGGGCTCAAAGGTATATGGTATATGACAAGGTGTTTGCCTGCAAGGGGCTGTACTGTAGATATACATGCATATACATGTCTAAATATGTGTATGTATGAATATATATATATATATATATATATATAAATCAAAGTTCAAAAGGGATAAGCACAGTCCTTCGTTAGTCAGCAACTGCCAGGATGCATATTAAAATTGTGTAGCTGAAGAAATGGCACTCTGTGGACTTAAAATAAAAATGACCTTTATTAATACCAATTAAAAAATGACATAACGTTTTGGGATTCTTATAATCCCTTTGTCAAATGCCCCCACATGGTCCACCTCAGTGAACCTAAAAACATATGTCAGCATGTACACCTAACCGTGTTTAAAGGGACAGTCAACACCAGAATATTTGTTATTTTAAAAGATAGATAATCCTTTAATTACCAATTCCCCAGTTTTGCATAACCAACACAGTTATAATTATAGACGTTTTACCTCTGTAATTACCTTGTATCTAAGCGTCAGCAGACTGCCCCCTTATTTCAGTTCTTTTGACAGACTTGCATTTTAGCCAATCAGAGCTGTCTCCATGGTAAATTCACGTGCATGAGCTCAATGTTATCTATATGAAACACGTGAACTAATGCCCTCTAGTGGTGAAAAACTATCAAAATGCATTTAGATTAGAGGCGGCCTTCAAGGTCTAAGAAATTAGCATATGAACCTCCTAGGTTTAGCTTTCAACTAAGAATACCAAGAGAACAAAGCAAAATTGGTGATAAAAATAAATTGAAAAGTTGTTTAAAATTACATGCCCTATTTGAAACATGAAAGTTTTTTTGGGACTTGACTGTCCCTTTAAATGTACCTCGGTCAACATCGAGCTCCAATTATAAGAATCCCAAGTCCAGAGAGTGGTATACATATCTATTTTACATAAATATTATCACATATATATAGAAGTATATATTTAATAATACAAATTGAAAAAAATTCTAGGTGAAGAACATAGGAATGTAAAATATGCGTAGCATGTATAGGAGTTCACGCTTTAGGTCTAACGCGGTGTCGGGTTAGCGCACATGAAAAATTACAAATCTTACATTGCGTTTTTAAAATATTAAATACTAAAATAAGGAATTTAAAATAATTATAAAACATTATTATAGATACTGTAACAAATTCTGAATAAACCATAGAATATATACAGTGTATATATATATACTGTATATATATATATATATATATATATACTGTATATATATATATATATATATATATATATATATATATATATCTAAGAATAGAGGGTTCAACAGCGCATGAGAATTCTATACTAAAACATAAAACAAGTGGAAACAAATTAAAAAATTATTCAAAGTCAATATCAATATTGATAAAAATTAATTCTATAAAACAAAGAATCCATTTGTTTTATTTTTATCAATATTGACTTTGAATCATTTATTTATTTGTTTCCACTTGTTTTATGATTTAGTATAGAATTCTCATGCGCTGTTGACCCCTCTATTGTCACATTATTTATTCATAGTGAACTCATTGACGTGTTCAAGAAACCAGTTTGAGATGATTTGAGCTTTGTGACATGGTGCATTATCCTGCTGGAAGTAGCCATCAGAAGATGGGTACACTGTAGTCATAAAGGGACGGACATGGTCAGCAACAATACTCAGGTAGGCCGTGGCATTTAAACAATGCTCAATTGGTACTAAGGGGCCCAAAGTGTGCCAAGAAAATGTCCCCCACACCATTACACCACCAGCCTGAACCGTTGATACAAGGCAGGATGGATTCATGCTTTCATGTTGTTTATGCCAAATTCTAACCCTACCATCTGAATGTCACAGCTGAAATAGAGACACATCAGACCAGGCAACATTTTTCCAATCTTCTATTGTCCAATTTTGGTGAGCCTGTGCGAATTGTAGCCTCAGTTTCCTGTTCTTAGCTGACAGGAGTGGCACCCGGTGTGGTCTTCTGCTGCTGTAGCCCATCTGCTTCAAGGTTCGACGTGTTGTGCATTCAGAGATGGTATTCTGCATACCTTTGTTGTAACGAGTAGTTATTTGAGTTACTGTTGCCTTTCAATCATCTCAAACCAGTCTGCCAATTCTCCTCTGACGTCTGACATCAACAAGGCATTGTCGTCCACACAACTGCCGCTCACTAGATATTTTCTCTTTTTCGGACCATTCTCTGTAAACCCTAGAGATCGTTGTGCATAAAAATCCCAGTAGATCAGCAGTTTTTTAAATACTCAGACCAGTCCATCTGGCACCAACAACTATGCCACGTTTAAAGTCACATAAATCCCCTTTCTTCCCCATTCTGATGCTCGTTTTGAACTTCAGCAAGTCGTCTTCACCTAGTCTAGATGCCTAAATGCATTGAGTTGCTGCCATTTGTGGGCTGATTAGCAATTTGTGTCACCAAGCAATTGAACAGGTATGCCTTACTTTCAGCTTGTAATACGCGAGCAACCCAAAGCACGCAAAAATATTACTTCTAGCACAGTTTACCCTTGAGCAAAAGCACTAAATAGTGTGCCATTTGTAATCTGCCCTAAGAGGTCAATACATGAGATATTGGCTTATAATGGGCTAGATTACAAGTGAGGTCCCTTTAAAAAAAAAATAGCATTTAAAAAAAACAAAATAATCAGTTTTTGGGGGCTAAAGTTGGCAGGTTTGGGGTGTTAGAAAAAAAAATGGCACTGAAAAGTGCCTTTACATAGAGTCTAAAAGGGAATGTGTGTTCCCAGTAAATATATATGTATATGTTTATATACATATATATTTATGTGTTAATATGTGTATCTATCAACACATAAATACAGGGAGTGCAGAATTATTAGGCAAGTTGTATTTTTGAGGATTAATTTTATTATTGAACAACAACCATGTTCTCAATGAACCCAAAAAACTCATTAATATCAAAGCTGAATAGTTTTGGAAGTAGTTTTTAGTTTGTTTTTAGTTATAGCTATTTTAGGGGGATATCTGTGTGTGCAGGTGACTATTACTGTGCATAATTATTAGGCAACTTAACAAAAAACAAATATATACCCATTTCAATTATTTATTTTTACCAGTGAAACCAATATAACATCTCAACATTCACAAATATACATTTCTGACATTCAAAAAAAAAACAAAAACAAATCAGTGACCAATATAGCCACCTTTCTTTGCAAGGACACTCAAAAGCCTGCCATCCATTGATTCTGTCAGTGTTTTGATCTGTTCACCATCAACATTGCGTGCAGCAGCAACCACAGCCTCCCAGACACTGTTCAGAGAGGTGTACTGTTTTCCCTCCTTGTAAATCTCACATTGGATGATGGACCACAGGTTCTCAATGGGGTTCAGATCAGGTGAACAAGGAGGCCATGTCATTAGATTTTCTTCTTTTATACCCTTTCTTGCCAGCCATGCTGTGGAGTACTTGGACGCGTGTGATGGAGCATTGTCCTGCATGAAAACCATGTTTTTCTTGAAGGATGCAGACTTCTTCCTGTACCACTGCTTGAAGAAGGTGTCTTCCAGAAACTGGCAGTAGGACTGGGAGTTGAGCTTGACTCCATCCTCAACCCGAAAAGGCCCCACAAGCTCATCTTTGATGATACCAGCCCAAACCAGTACTCCACCTCCACCTTGCTGGTGTCTGAGTCGGACTGGAGCTCTCTGCCCTTTACCAATCCAGTCACGGGCCCATCCATCTGGCCCATCAAGACTCACTCTAATTTCATCAGTCCATAAAACCTTAGAAAAATCAGTCTTGAGATATTTCTTGGCCCAGTCTTGACGTTCAGCTTGTGTGTCTTGTTCAGTGGTGGTCGTCTTTCAGCCTTTCTTACCTTGGCCATGTCTCTGAGTATTGCACACCTTGTGCTTTTGGGCACTCCAGTGATGTTGCAGCTCTGAAATATGGCCAAACTGGTGGCAAGTGGCATCTTGGCAGCTGCACGCTTGACTTTTCTCAGTTCATGGGCAGTTATTTTGCGCCTTGGTTTTTCCACACGCTTCTTGCGACCCTGTTGACTATTTTGAATGAAACGCTTGATTGTTCGATGATCACGCTTCAGAAGCTTTGCAATTTTAAGAGTGCTGCATCCCTCTGCAAGATATCTCACAATTTGTTTTACTTTTTTGAGCCTGTCAAGTCCTTCTTTTGACCCATTTTGCCAAAGGAAAGGAAGTTGCCTAATAATTATGCACACCTGATATAGGGTGTTGATGTCATTAGACCACACCCTTCTCATTACAGAGATGCACATCACCTAATATGCTTAATTGGTAGTAGGCTTTCGAGCCTATACAGCTTGGAGTAAGACAACATGCATAAAGAGGATGATGTGGTCAAAATACTCATTTGCCTAATAATTCTGCACTCCCTGTATATATATTTATATTTTCTGCCCAACCCTGGTGGACTTACCCTCGCTGCAATAGTTCTGATGCTGTGTCTCCCATTGGAGTCTATAGAAGCACACACTTGTGAGCACAATGCATTTCAGAATTTCTGGACATGAAGGAGACACATCTGCATTATAATGCTAAAAAATTGCCTCCAAATATTATGTGCGATTTCTCTCTATGCTGGCGAGTTTTTGATTATCATGCCTTAAGTGTCTACAGTCTACAGGTTAAAGGGTGGGGAGACATAAGGTGTAGGGTACCTTGTCAAAGTGGTTGTAGCTTGAGACAAGTCAGTTCAATATTTTTTTTTGTCAGTTAGGTTGAAGAGGGACTTTATAGGAAAGGTGTCAAGCCTCTCTAACTAGCTTTTTAAAGAATGATTGAAGATATACAAGGGTTGAGATAGCATGATGAAGAGTTCCAGAGAGTAGTAGCAGCACGTACAAAGTTTTGGAGTTGTAAAGGGAAGTAGTAATAATGGTTATAGTTGGGTTTGAGGATATTGAGAACCTTCTAGATTAGGGTTAATATTTTGAACTGCATTCTAAAGCAAATGGGAAGCCAGTGTAGCAGTGTAGGGACTGGCAGAGCGGGACAGATAATGTGGATTGGCATTTAGATGGATGAGTCCAGGAGACACAGGTGTGGAGAAAGGCAACTTAGGAGTAGCTTATATTTGTTAATGCAAGACAAAATGAGAGAGTGAATTAATATTTTGGTTGATGTTAATATCTGCTTGATGTTTTAGTACAGAGCCTCCTACAGTAAGAGCCTGATGATCTAAAGCTTTACACTTTGGCAAGATTATCTAAGGAGGTTCCTGTGAGGTCCCTTAAAGTATTTTATTTAGGTACATTTTAGGTTGAGAACTGTTTATCTCACAATGCAGGATTCTGAATGTGAAAGAGAGACAAACACATTACAGTATATAGCTAAAAACATATGATTTTACATGGTTTATCTACATACCAGCAAGTTTTTTCTTATCAGGACCTAAAAAGATATCAGGTGTAGGATGTCTATAGGAAGGAGGAATAAAACCCCATTTTTGAGAGACTTAGTTAGACAGAGCATAAAGAAATACATGCAGAAACTGTGGAGAGCCATTTTGTGACCTTTTTTTTAAGTAAAGAGTGAGATATAAGAGAAGAAGAAAATAGATATTGGTGTAATCTGCACAGAGATGGTACTGGAACTCATTAGAAGATATGTTTTTCAAGGGACGATATATAAATTTAAAAAATCAAGGGACCAAAGCCTTGTGCCACACTTAGGCCTAGATTTAGAGTTTTGTCGGTAACGACCCGCGTAGCTAACGCTGGCTTTTTTCTGGCCGCACCTTTTAAATACCTCTGGTATTGAGTTCACAGAATGGCTGCGTTAGGCTCCAAAAAGGGAGTGTACAGGCATATTTACCGCCACTGCAACTCTCGATACCAGAGTTGCTTACGGACGCGGCCAGCTTCAAAAACGTGCTCGTGCACGATTCCCCCATAGAAAACAATGGGGCTGTTTGAGCTGAAAATCAGCCAATAGAATGCGAGCTCAATCTGATTGGCTGATCAGATCAGCCAATCGGATTGAACTTGATTCTGATTGGCTGATTCCATCAGCCAATCAGAATTTTCCTACCTTAATTCCGATTGGCTGATAGAATCCTATCAGCCAATCGGAATTCGAGGGACGCCATCTTGGATGACGTCCCTTAAAGGAACCGTCATTCTTCAGTTGGACGTCGTCGGAAGAAGATGGGTCCGCGCTGGAGGTCTTCACGATGGAGCCGGTCCTCATCGGATGAAGATAGAAGATGCCGCTTGGAAGAAAATGGTTGGCGGTCCGGATCTACTCTTCTTCCCGGATAGGATGAAGACTTTGGACCCTCTTCTTGACTTCTTCAGCCGTCAGATGATGGATGTCTAGCCCCCGCTTGGGCTTGGATGAAGATTTTGGAGCCAGGACGGATCGGTGATACCCGGTGAGGTGAAGATAAGGTAGGAAGATCTTCAGGGGCTTAGTGTTAGGTTTATTTAAGGGGGGTTTGGGTTAGATTAGGGGTATGTGGGTGGTGGGTTGTAATGTTGGGGGGGGTATTGTATGTGTTTTTTTACAGGCAAAAGAGCTGAATTTCTTGGGGCATGCCCCGCAAAGGGCACTGTTCAGGGCTGGTAAGGTAAAAGAGCTTTGAACTTTTGTAATTTAGAAAAGGGTAGGGCATTTTTTATTTTGGGGGGCTTTGTTATTTTATTAGGGGGCTTAGAGTAGGTGTAATTAGTTTAAAATTGTTGTAATATTTTTCTAATGTTTGTAAATATTTTTTATTTTTTGTAACTTAGTTCTTTTTTATTTTTTGTACTTTAGTTAGTTTATTTAATTGTATTTATTTGTAGATATTGTATTTAATTTATTTATTGATAGTGTAGTGTTAGGTTTAATTGTAACTTAGGTTAGGATTTATTTTACAGGTAAATTTGTAATTATTTTAACTATTTTAGCTATTAAATAGTTCTTAACTATTTAATAGCTATTGCACCTGGTTAAAATAAATACAAAGTTGCCTGTAAAATAAATATAAATCCTAAAATAGCTATAATATAATTATAATTTATGTTGTAGCTATATTAGGGTTTATTTTACAGGTAAGTATTTAGCTTTAAATAGGAATAATTTATTTAATAAGAGTTAATTTATTTTGTTAGATTTAATTTATATTTAACTTAGGGGGGTGTTAGGGTTAGGGTTAGACTTATCTTTAGGGGTTAATCCATTTATTACAGTAGCTGCGAGATTCGGTCGGCAGATTAGGGGTTAATAATTGAAGTTAGGTGTCGGCGATGTTAGGGAGGGCAGATTAGGGGTTAATACTATTTATTATAGGGTTATTGAGGCGGGAGTGAGGCGGAATAGGGGTTAATAACTTTATTATAGTAGCGGTGCGGTCCGCTCGGCAGATTAGGGGTTTATAAGTGTAGGCAGGTGGAGGCGACGTTGTGGGGGGCAGGTTAGGGGTTAATAAATATAATATAGGGGTCGGCGGTGTTAGGGGCAGCAGATTAGGGGTACATAAGTATAACGTAGGTGGCGGTCGGCAGATTAGGGGTTAAAAAAATGTAATCGAGTGGCGGCGATGTGGGGGGACCTCGGTTTAGGGGTACATAGGTAGTTTATGGCTGTTAGTGTACTTTAGAGCACAGTAGTTAAGAGCTTTATGAACCGGCGTTAGCCCAGAAAGCTCTTAACTACTGACTTTTTTCTGCGGCTGGAGTTTTGTCGTTAGATTTCTAACGCTCACTTCAGACACGACTCTAAATACCGGAGTTAGAAAGATCCCATTGAAAAGATAGGATACACAATTGACGTAAGGGGATCTGCGGTATGGAAAATTTGCGGCTGAAAAGTGAGCGTTAGACCCTTTCCTGACTGACTCCAAATACCGGCGGTAGCCTAAAACCAGCGTTAGGAGCCTCTAACGCTGGTTTTCACGGCTACCGCCAAACTCTAAATCTAGGCGTTAATGAGAGAGACAAAGGTTTAGATAATATGTTGTTGAATAAAACTCTACATGTAAGGTTGAAGTGTTAGGAAGTGAGCCAAGAGAGTTATGAATCAAATGACAAACAAATGGAGAATTTGTAAGAGGTGAGGATGTCCAACTTTGTCAAAGAAGGCAGATAGATCTAGAGCAATAAATAGTCACCTTTTGCTCAATAGAATAGGAAATCACTGGTTACTTTAGTGGGAGAAGTTTCTGTTTAGGATATAAAATAAATTGGAGGGAATCAATAAAAACATTTGTTGAAAGAAAATGTGTGAGGTGATTACATATTAATCATTCAAAGAGTTTTGAGGAGTTTACTGAGTGAGTGGTGTGGTTGAGATAATTTTTAGGAAAGGTGTGAATAGGAAATATGTCAATGGTATGAGGCAAGTTTATGAGGTATGGCTGTGGTTAAAAAATATAGAAAAAGGGGCATGTCCGGGCAACTGCCATGGTTGGCAGCTAAATTGAAGGCTGTGCCTAAGAACCTGACTATCCACCGTAGATCAGCCTTATTTATAACCATAGAGAGAGAGAGAGAGAGAGAGAGAGAGAGAGATGCTGAGCCAGGAGGCCAATAGATAACAGTATGAAAATGATAGGGTCAAAAAGGTGGGTAGCATTAACTTAAGAAGATGGGAATAAGAAGGTATGGGGATGTAGGAATGCAGTGAAAGGTGCAATGGGGTGACAAAAGAATGCCTACTCTTCCCCTACTGTCTGTCTTCCAGCCTGGCAGTGTGGCTGAAGTACAGACCACCATTGGATAGTGAGGCTGGAGTATTTGTATTAGAGGAGGAGAGCCAGGTTTCTGTGAGTGTTAAAGAGTTATAGAGATAATGATCTTGACATGAATAGGTCATAAATTGAGATTAATTTGTTGAATATGGTCTGCAGCATCACCCTTAGCATTTGCGGGATCCTGGGCAAGACAAATTTGTGGGGCCCCTCTGCCTGTATGCCCTGCCTCCTGTATGGCCACCCCTCTCCCAACATTCAGTGATACCTATATAAAGAATAACACTATATATTATTTCTCCTGATATCATTCACACTTCTTCATAAACTAAATACAGGATGTACATTACACTTTCTCATACTCTCACCCTGACATTATGGGGCCGGCCAAAGCTTGGGGCTCTGGGTGGGTGTCTCTTTCACCCTGCCTGCCTGATGGACTGTGCCTTCCAAAATGCACAAGAGTACTGTAACATTTTAGAGAATGTGTGTTTAATGTGGTTGAGTGAATTACATAGATTTGCTTTTTGAAGTGTTAAGGAAGGTGAGCTCACCGGAAACAGGAGTTAAGAAGCAGCGGTCTTAAGAACGCTGCTCTTTAACACGTCCGCCTGCTCTGAGCCGTGGACAGCAATTAACCCGATCAGATACGATTGGGTTGATTGACACCCCCCTGCTAGTGGCCGATTGGCCGCAAATCTGCAGGGGCGGCATTGCACAAGCAGTTCACCAGAACTGCTTGTGCAATGATAAATGCCGACAGCTGAGCGGACCATGTCAAACAGACCTTGTTAAATCGGCCCCAAAGTCTGTATAAAAATGAAAAAAACACCTTCTTATTACTTGTAAAGACACAAATACAGGAAAACATATCACACTATACACAAAAAAATACTAGATATTGGAGAATGCAAAAGCAGTTTGAAGGAGTGTTGCAGTGGCGAAAAAGGCAGAGGATGTAAGTAGAACAGATTGTAACAGAGAAACATACCCAGCGAGATAGGAGACAGTGCCGTTTTTAGTGAAAATCTTAGCGCCATTTCATGTAAGTAGAGGATCATTTGTCTATATCCTGTTACTCTTATAATATAGGTCATTTGGAGGAACAGAGGCCCCACCTCACTTTAACATATGATACAAGTAAGAAACACAAAAGCTGATTTCTGTCCAAATATTAGAGTAACTTGGAAGAATAATTGTGACAAATGGCTAAAGAGACAAGTTAACTTTTTTTGTATATTATTTTGTACCACAGTGGCAAAAGTTATGCATGTGAAAATAATATGATGTGTTTCACAGACCATTATTTATATTTAATGTTCACTTTGTCAGTTTGTAATCTGTGCACAATCTAATTGCACTGTCTAATTTAACAGTGTTATAAAGTATGTCCAGAATATGAAAAAAATTAGAATTTTTCAACTAAATTACTGTGTGGCTAGACTTGTGCATTCGGCATTTCTGTTTAATGCCGAAAACCGAAGTAGACAGACTTTAGTTAGATTTGGATCTTTTCAGAGTCGAATTTTTGGATTTGGTCAGATTTTAGTGTGCTTCACTTCACAAGAAATAATTTGGCTCCAAAACGATCCAAACATAACAAAAGTCTGCCTACTTCTGTATTCGGCAATGAACAAAAATGCTGAATGCATAACTCTAGTGCAGAGGTTTGCAGTAATATTAATTACAGTAGACTTATACACATTGCTATTTAGTTTACTTTTTTACCCAATATTTTTTTACTATAGCAGCAAAACAAATTTCAATTGTCCTATTTTTAATACTGAACTATCATTGCAATATACATATATAAGACTAAGATATGTAAAACAGAGCTGAATCTTATCAAGTTTGCTTTTTAATCAGCCTATAAATGCATACAATATATGAAAGTAAAAAAATATTGCCTGAAATACTCATATTTCTTCCACAATGTCATCTAATCACTTCCAGGTTTTCTTGATACAGTCAAATTACTTTATAGAACAATCATTACAATCTTTTTATAGTGACTTTGCCTCACTTGCGCAGAATATACAAAGCTAGCTAATCACTTGTATAGTTCTAAAAGTTTTATAACAATAGATGCGCAACATATTTCTACCCATTGAAAAGAATGCTTTACTGCCTAACATTTTATATATGATAATAAAAGTTAATGAGTGCTCATGATATGTTGTCTGACAAGACATCTGTTCTCTTCCTATGATGATAAAATGCCATCCCAAACTTGTGCCACTAAAGGAAGTTGAAAAATGCAACCCAATTAATCAACCTAAATTACAAACCATATAAAGTTATTGTTTCTCAAAAGGCGTTTCTTCATTTAATGTTAATAGGTGGCAGGTGTTTCCGAAAACTTGTATTGTTACCTTATTAAATATTTTTGTAAGTAAAGCAAGCTGTTATACATTATCATTCAGGAACAATTGTCATGACATTTCAAAATATATTTCTTTGCAGCCAAATGTAAAACTCTGATTAGTTATTTAGTGATAGTTTCTAAACAGTTCTGTGTTGCTAACTTAATTTGATATTACTTTATTAAAATACTTATTTTAACATAATTTAACCAATTAACAACTACATATTTTGTGTTTTAATAAATTAGCGCTGTAATTTTGAGAGAACCCCCCCCCCCCCCACACACTGATTTTGCTGTATATTGAATTTAAAATATATTTAGTTAAGTTAAAGCCATTTGGCCCTATTTATTAAGCTGTGACTTTAACCCTTCAAGCTTGCACTACTTACAATCTCTGACACGTAAAGTGTGGTGGGTATAAATCATCCTGATCTGATTGGGAAGATTGACAGCACTTGCTTGCGCACGATTGGCCACATGCAGGCAGAAGGCTGCATTGCACCAGCAGTGGCTTTTGCAATGATAAATCCAGGCAGCAGATGTTGCCTGCTAGCATGGGTGCCAGACAGATGAGGTTCCTGAGAGTGAACTTTGCCCGCTTGGCATATGATAAATGGAGGCCACTGTTCCAATTGAATTTAAAGGAACAGCCTACACTTTAGTCTTCTTAAAGTCTTACCTTAGATTAAGCTGCAAATAGCCTCCAGCACCTTTTTTTAAATCATGCAGCAGGAACAATAAAAAAAAAGTTATTTTAAAATGAATAGTTTTTCTGGCCAGT
The DNA here is from genome assembly GCF_027579735.1 of Bombina bombina. NCBI lineage: Eukaryota > Metazoa > Chordata > Amphibia > Anura > Bombinatoridae > Bombina > Bombina bombina. The sequence continues at coordinate 600,845,730 of NC_069502.1, forward strand.
TTGAAATGACTGCCAAGCTCCTCCCACTGATGACATCATGATTTGGGCTGCATCTAGGCACTCTGCTGAATAATTCTCCAAACAGGGCAGCATATAGGTGGTCATAGAAGGCACTGATGTCAGTTAGTAATGTAAAAGAAAATCTTTATTGTCATAAACCATAAAAACAATAAATCCACTATGGGACTATACAGGGCACAGCACACATGGAGTACTCAGCGTACCTGGCATCCACAGCTGACGCTTTTCACGCCCACAAGGCGTTTCATCAGAGCTCCGATAAATAGCATTGACAGTCTGTTGATTCCAAATTCTACAGTTTTTTGGGCAAGTTTTTCTCTGACACTCCAGGTCCCTAAGGGATTAAAATATCAGGGCGGCAGTTTAATTTTAAATAACAAAATAAAGGTAAAGGGGTGATTTAGAAACAATTGGGATCACTGGAGGGGGCACATTAAGGGCTAGATTACAAATGCTCACGCGTTAACTCCACTAGAAGTAAGCTTTTTGCTCACGTTGGGTATCGCATGTATTACAAGTTGAAAGTAAAAAGTTTTCACAGGAGCGTTAACCCGATGCATGCAAAAGCCGAACTTGGAATATCATGAACGCTGTAACATATTCCACCATAGACTTAAATGGAGCATGAAAAGTGGGAAAAACGCAAGCCCAATCACGTTTTCTTAAGTGCGCTAACACAACATGAAATATTTAAATTTCACATTCCAAAGTTCTTCACATAGCAGAATATGTTCTATTTATCTGTAGACAAAGGGAGGATACTGAAGCGCCACATGGCCTAGTATGTATGTACTTGTGTGAAGATGTACATAAAATGTTACACTCACATTTAGTTGGGCACCCCTCTTGGTGAAAATAGAGCAGGCTGGACTCAAACAGTCATCCAGCAGACTGGCCTTCGGTGTGACTCCAACCATAGTGAATCAGGATACTATGTCCCAAATGGATTTGCACCATATGAAGATGTGCAGGTGATAAAGGATGGTATAGCAGCAAGTGGTAAGATAAACTTACTTTATTAAAATCAAGTTAAAACAGTGACGCTTTTCTCAGCCAACCAGTGGCTGTTTCATCAGGCTTATACTGTTGTTGAATTGTTTACAGTATGTATCTATATTTAGATCTATACACTTATATAGTAATCACAATTTGACCTGGGGCGCCCCCTATCTATATTTTTAGTATGTTCTATTTATTCTTAAATCCATATTTATATATATATGAAGTTTTAGTAAATATATATATATAAAGGTATACCTCACTTTACAGCGCTTCACTTTAAGGCGCTTCACTAATACAGCGCTTTGTGGAGCTAAAGTTCAACCTCCAAGGATTTTGAAACAGTGCTGTAATCATCGTGAGATTGCTTGAAAAGTGACTGGCACTATTTTGTTATGCTTAGTTCACTCTGTTCACAGTGCAATTACAGTGCAATCTGTGTCTCAGTGTTATAGTCTGGCAAAGTGTACTACAGTAATTGTCACTATTTTACAGGTACAATATTTATTGAATTCTAATTGAATACTGTGCTATTGCATCCCTAATATAGTTAGTTCAAACATGTTTTAAGTTTTTAAACATAGCGGCCAGTGAAAAGAAAGCTAAAACCAGGTTCCACTTTAAGGCGGTTTTCACTTTACAGTGGGGCTCCAGTCCCTAACCCGCTGTATGAGTGGGGTATATATATATATATATATATATATTTATATATTTATATATATATATATATATATATATATATATATATATATATATATATATATATATATATATATAAAATAAGCAAAAGGAATAAGATGAAGCACTCACTGGACTTTTACACCACTGGAGACCGTGTGCAAAGACAACAAGGGGCTGTACCATAACTTAGCCAAAAATGTGATTCTTAACCCTTTGATGCAACAAAATATATGTAACAAAGTAACTTGTGTTAATATAATTAAATACAGTGAGATGTATAAAAAACAACAGTGTATAACTCTAAGAAGTGGTCCGTGATCTTACCCTCTCTCCGCTCCCTAAATCAATAAATCAATGGGTCCCCACTAGGTAGATAACATGGAGTGCTCCACAACATAGCGATCCCTATTGGCTACAACACAAACCGCCCCTGTGGTAGTCAACGGTACATAAGTAAACAAACACCATCAGGGATCATCAATCTCGCTGAGTATATAAACTTTCGCTATATGTATACACTCTAAGCCCCCAAGTGTGCCTTAACACCTAATAGATATAGCAGCTCCACTCGGCTAAATACCGCTATGTTTAAAAAACAAAATACGTATGATTCATAATCTAACATCCATAGTGGAATCGGCTGTCACGATCTGCAAACACCATTCACACTGCCCGTGGCAAGGGTCACTCCTCCTTCACCACGATAGGTGCAACCTCGGCACACCTCCATTCCAATAGGTTGGGAGGGTGCCGATCCCACCAATACTCGCATAGGCTGGACCTAAACAAACAGACCTCCTGACAGTGTTATCATGTATTCAATAGCATAGAGGCAGACGAGACTGAATATTGCATAAGGCTTTCAGTGCTGTCAACCTGGGTCACGGCTTCGCATCAGTTCATCATTTCAAACTACCGACTTGCTCATCAGTACTCGTTTGGTATATTGATCATATTGAAAACATACTGCATATAACATAGTATCCCTCATACGACAAAATGTACTACACAGATATCATCTCTACCTACCCTATATTTGCAAAAGAAGGAAATAAAGAAAATAAAATTTGCATCTCTCCAAATGAGACGCATAATTGAAAATCTAATACAGATTTTTATATAGATACTAAGAAAAAAAAAATTAATGTAAAAATGACATAAGTGGTCAACATAGGTGACTAATCCAGAGGTCCTGACTTCAACTAAATTAACTGCTACCACTAAAAATAAAACACCACCATTAATGCAACAAACGTATATATAAAACCTATATATGAGTACGAGTCTGAGAACCTATAATAAATATCTCAAATTGTAACTTTGTGACCGCTGCTTCATAACTGCTGTTTCTGGTGAGCCTGCAGGCTAGCCAAAAACACAGGGCATCAAGCTCCATTCGGAGCTTGATAAATATGCCTTTCTGAATTCACTTGAGAGTACCATCAGATTTCAGTATGTGGCAGATTTGAACTCAGTGGATTATTTGGATCACATTTTTTGCTTATTCTTCTTCAGAGCACCCTGGCGGTTGCAGGACGGTGGTGAGAGTGTATATACCCTGTCAACTTTTGCTTATATATATATATATACAGGGAGTGCAGAATTATTAGGCAAGTTGTATTTTTGAGGATTAATTTTATTATTGAACAACAACCATGTTCTCAATGAACCCAAAAAACTAATTAATATCAAAGCTGAATAGTTTTGGAAGTAGTTTTTAGTTTGTTTTTAGTTATAGCTATTTTAGGGGGATATCTGTGTGTGCAGGTGACTATTACTGTGCATAATTATTAGGCAACTTAACAAAAAACAAATATATACCCATTTCAATTATTTATTTTTACCAGTGAAACCAATATAACATCTCACCATTCACAAATATACATTTCTGACATTCAAAAACAAAACAAAAACAAATCAGTGACCAATATAGCCACCTTTCTTTGCAAGGACACTCAGAAGCCTGCCATCCATGGATTCTGTCAGTGTTTTGATCTGTTCACCATCAACATTGCGTGCAGCAGCAACCACAGCCTCCCAGACACTGTTCAGAGAGGTGTACTGTTTTCCCTCCTTGTAAATCTCACATTTGATGATGGACCACAGGTTCTCAATGGGGTTCAGATCAGGTGAACAAGGAGGCCATGTCATTAGATTTTCTTCTTTTATACCCTTTCTTGCCAGCCACGCTGTGGAGTACTTGGACGCGTGTGATGGAGCATTGTCCTGCATGAAAATCATGTTTTTCTTGAAGGATGCAGACTTCTTCCTGTACCACTGCTTGAAGAAGGTGTCTTCCAGAAACTGGCAGTAGGACTGGGAGTTGAGCTTGATTCCATCCTCAACCCGAAAAGGCCCCACAAGCTCATCTTTGATGATACCAGCCCAAACCAGTACTCCACCTCCACCTTGCTGGCATCTGAGTCGGACTGGAGCTCTCTGCCCTTTACCAATCCAGCCACGGGCCCATCCATCTGGCCCATCAAGACTCACTCTAATTTCATCAGTCCATAAAACCTTAGAAAAATCAGTCTTGAGATATTTCTTGGCCCAGTCTTGACGTTTCAGCTTGTGTGTCTTGTTCAGTGGTGGTCGTCTTTCAGCCTTTCTTACCTTGGCCATGTCTCTGAGTATTGCACACCTTGTGCTTTTGGGCACTCCAGTGATGTTGCAGCTCTGAAATATGGCCAAACTGGTGGAAAGTGGCATCTTGGCAGCTGCACGCTTGACTTTTCTCAATTCATGGGCAGTTATTTTGCGCCTTGGTTTTTCCACACGCTTCTTGCGACCCTGTTGACTATTTTGAATGAAACGCTTGATTGTTCGATGATCACGCTTCAGAAGCTTTACAATTTTAAGAGTGCTGCATCCCTCTGCAAGATATCTCACTATTTTTGACTTTTCTGAGCCTGTCAAGTCCTTCTTTTGACCCATTTTGCCAAAGGAAAGGAAGTTGCCTAATAATTATGCACACCTGATATAGGGTGTTGATATCATTAGACCACATCCCTTCTCATTACAGAGATGCACATCACCTAATATGCTTAATTGGTAGTAGGCTTTCGAGCCTATACAGCTTGGAGTAAGACAACATGCATAAAGAGGATGATGTGGTCATAATACTCATTTGCCTAATAATTCTGCACTGCCTGTATATATATATATATATATATATCATCTTTGAAAAGTAAATTCACTCACAGGTCTTTCTCAATCCAAGTGAAACCAAAGGTTTGTTTTATTGATGTAACGTTTTCAGGGATATCTTCCCCTTCATCAGCATAACATAGAAGTGACAATGTGTTCAATTTATACATATAGACATAGTCAAAACAAATTAATTGGACAAGCAAAACCTGTGTGTAATCAGTGAATTCAAAAAACATATAGGCATTGGAATGGAACGCAAGCCTTGGGTTCCATTCAAAGAAAAAAACCGGAAGTGCTATGTATCTAAGTACTACCGGTGTGCGAATGTCAAAATAATATATTATCAAACTTCCAGCTTATAACATTTGCAAATATTAGAATGTGATTTAGTTTGTAGCATCAATCTTAGCTTAATACTGTTGTGCCATTTCCAAAGGTGAATCAACCCGTGCTTTTATACAATACTAACATCATACATCGTAAATGTGAAAGCAAAAAAGTACAAAGAATATAAAGGATCCACTTAACGCATTAAGTGCACATCAGTAGTTCCTGTCTATATCATACCCAAATGTGTGTTCGATGATTGATTCGGGCATATTCTACCAGGTCTGTCTCGTCCACCTCAGAATACTCATGTGTGCGGAACTACTGCTGGTTGCCATGGAAACCAGGGTAAACATAAACACTTGCGCACTTTTTCTATGGTGTCTGAGACAGCCCAAAAAGCTTCGGTCTAATGGTTATGAGTACCAACCGAGAGAGATACATGCTCCATATTCCAAAGGTCAGCCCCATTTGGAATGTCACAGAATATTAAAACAGTATATACATATAGAGGTTTTTTATATACAAAGAGAACATATTGAGATAGACTCTCAATATGTTAGAAGTAGTGCCATTCGCTTATTAATGGTACTATCAAAGTGAGAGCTAAGCCCTCAATTGACATTCATCAACATATCGAAATATTGTTGCCGTTCCCCGGCACACAAGTTGCAACACTTTGATACAAAATAGAAAATGAATACGGAACAGGCTATTTAGCCCATGAGTAAAGAATTATATACTTTGTATAGAATGACTTCCATTCTATTGGGATTATATCGTATAGTACTGAGACCAGGTGTATTGTACCCCTACTATATCGTAACCCATATGCATAATTGTAGAGCTCCATTAGTATCACATAATTAGCACCATATATGAAATTATCACCATATACAAAATTATCAAGCTGCATCAATTTTTCTTAAGTTCTCAATATATACCCAAAGGGTATGTTAAGGCGTTCACTAGAGAGATAGAGTTTAATCAAGCCAAATATGCCCGGTTCATTGGGTTTAGGAGAACTCTAAGTGGGTAACGTTAAAAGTAGAGAACTGCTGATTACATGGTGCCACAGGATCACAGAATGACCCAAATGCATCATGGGGCTTGGTTTAGAAACAGTGGGTCTACCCTCCCTAGGGTCTGACCCCCAGCTTCACCAGTCCACACCAACATCTCATTCTTACGTACCCCAAGTATGTATCTCAACCCTAAATTAGCATTTTGAAATCCGGCTGTGAGTTAAGCCCCCTTGGGATTATTATGCCCAGGCGGTACATCCACTCAGCTTCTCATCGGAGCAGAGTCCTATCCCGATCACCACCCCTATCCAGGCAGGGGATATGGTCAATCAAGATATATCTGATTGAAGATACTTGATGGCCCATTTGGGCACAATGCCTTGCCACCGGTTGTTCGAATTCGCCTGATGTCAGAGCCACTCGTATTGCTCGTCTGTGATTGGCCATTCTCTCTCGTAGTGTGCCAATGGTTTTGCCCACATACAACCAGGCACATGGGCAAAACAGCAAGTAAACCACGTGAGTGGTGGTGCATGTGATGGAATGCTTTATTGAGAAGACTTGGTTGGTGTGTGGGTGATGGAATACTTTTGTGGAGATAAGACCATTGCATGTAGTACACCCCAGGCACTTGTATGAGCCTTTGATATTCTTATACGTCCTCTCTTGGTAACACTTCTTTGGGTCAGTCTTGACCAGGATGTCCCACAAGTTGGTACCCCGCTTATATGCTACCATTGGTGTAAGGTCCTTGGTGAAGACCAATCTTGTATCTGATTGAATTAGAGGCCAGTGTTGTCTCAGTGTCTTCCCTGCTTCTGTAGTGTTGGGGGAAAATGTAGTGGCCATGATTAGCCTTTTTGCTTCACAGGCTGTAGCAACCTTATTGATAAGGCTATCCTGTGTAAGTTCCATCACCTCCTGTAGTACATCATTCACCATTCGTGCTTTATAGCCTCTCTGGAGGAATTTGTCCCTCATCAGTTGTAACTGGTAGACCCCCGTGGCTCTATTGGAATTATTCCGAATTACTCTGATAAATTGGGATTTGATAATGCCCTTAAGGAGTGCAGGGGGGTGGCAACTGGCAGCATTCAGTAGTGAATTATGATCAGTAGGCTTACTATATAGTGTACTACCCAATGTATCTTCCTGTATGACTATATTCAAATCTAGGAAATATATCTGGGTGTCACTATGTGTCATTTTAAACCTTACTGGTATATCTGTATTGTTGAATTTGTGAAACCACTCCATAAGTGTCTGTTGTCCCCCGCGCCAGACAAGGAACACGTCGTCAATGTACCGGACGTAAAACGTGATGGAAGATATGCCTGTGCGCCACAAATACTCATCTTCAAATTGGGACATGTAGATATTGGCGTATGATGGGGCTATATTAGACCCCATCGCTGTCCCAGCTACCTGTAGGTAAAAATCATTCTCAAATCTAAAGTAATTTCGATTAAGACAGTATTCCAATAGAGTCAGTAAGTACTCAACCGGAGGGCCCTCATAATTCATGCTGTTAATGACACATTCCGTAACTGCAGCTAGGCCCGCTCGATGAGGGATGATGGTGTAGAGGTTGTTGACATCCAGGGTAACTAGGATGTCCCCAGCCTCCACTGCCACCCCCCTCTTCTTACGGATCAGGTCAGTAGTGTCCAGGATATAAGATTGTGTATTCCTCACAGTGGGCTGCAAGAGAATGTCAATAAATTGGGCCACACGTTGAGTCAGAGATTGAATGGCAGAGACAATGGGTCGACCCGGGGGCTTTTCCAAAGTTTTGTGTATTTTAGGAATTGTATACAAAATCGGGATTTTAGGATGTAGTGTAATACAAAACTCAAATATCTGGTCTGATATATATCCCTGTTCAAAACCCAATTTTAAGATGCTGTCTAGTTCCTGTTTAAACTTGCTGGTGGGGTCATGTGTCAGGGGTATATATGTATTGAGATCCGCCAGTTGTTGCAGAATGTCTGCTCTGTAGTCCATATAAACCATCAAAACGATGGCTCCGCCCTTATCAGCAGGGCGGATGACTAGAGAGTGGTCATCCTGCAATGAGCGAATAGCTTTTCTATCATCCTCAGAGAGGTTATGTCTCCATTTGCCATGTGTTCTCTCGGTTTCCATGTCCTGTGTGATTAATCTCATGAAGGTCTTGGTGCTAGCACTACTATTATGGGGTTCAAAAGTGCTTGATTTTTTACATCGTTGTATGGGATTTTTGTTTACCTCCCTTTCTGGAAGATATTGAAAGTGCTCCTTGATCTTCATAGTCCTATGAAGTTTGTATAGATCAATCTTAAGGTCTAATTCAGAAATGGACTGGCTAGGCACAAATGACAGACCTTTATTAAGAGTCTGTCTTTCAATCGGAGTTAAAGTTTGGTGACTAAGGTTAATAACTACATCCTCCGCCGACTGCGGCGGGGTGGTCTGTACCTGCCAGCCCGCCCTCCTGATGTGTGGTCTACGTTTCCTCTGCCCCCACCCTCTCCCCGTGATCGGGTGGTTACCCCTAAAAAATGATCAGGGGTTGAATGGCCACGGTGCATATATGAGGTGTCATGTATGGGTTGTGTAGTATGTCCCATGGGGGATAGCTGTGAACCCTGTGTCATGCTCCTATCTGTGTCAGATGATTCTGCGCCACTGGTATGAATAGTGGTAAATTGTACCCTTCTAGTTCTTTGTGTCCTCCTGGTTCTCCCCTCTGTAGCACTGTTGAGCCATTTGTAGACTCTTCCATGTGTATAATCAGCACTAACGGTGTCTAATTTCTTATTTTTGAATGTTATCAGATCTGATCTATATTTTTCAATCTGTTGGTTAAGTTTTTGTAACCAATTCTCTTGTTGGTCTCTAGATAAGGTGTCGTTATGTGTCTGTTCAAAGCTGACTATCTCCACCCTAACCTTGACCAGGATGGTCGTTACTTCTTCTATAACCAGCAATACCAGGTCTAGAGAACATTTATTTAGTATGTGGCACCATTTTTTCCGGAACTCCGGATTGTCCCTCCCTATAGTGGGGATATTTCTGACTCTAAAGCCCCTAGGGATATGGTTTAGCCTATGGTACTCAGATAAATAAGTGCCGTGTAATAGCAGATCTACCTCACGTTTCTTAAGTTTTAGTAAATTATGATATAGATTCACAGGGGTCTCACCAGTGGTTCTATTGATGGGTTAAAATGGGGAGAGAGTAAGCGCTAAAAAGCTTAAAAGGCTAGTAAAAGGTACATTTTAATACATATAAAAATTTACAAATGGCAATCAGACGCATGGATCCATGTCTGACTTAACAAAAAAAATATATAATAAACAAATCTAAAAATATCTAAAAATATCCAATGGAGTATAGCATGTGACGCTGACTTAGTGAGCTAGTGATGAGGAGTTAGAAGGACATGTACATTCAATAATATAAACAACCTAAGTGAGTGATTGAGTGCACACAATAGCTTTCAACAAAGAAAAATAGCATTCACAAAAAAGAAAAATAGCATTCACAAAAAATAGTGTTCACAAAAATTGGCGTACATAAAAAATGTTCAAATGTTCAACCGGTTATATGTAAGTGAATCCAGTAGTGTTTCCTCCAAAGTGACGTGTAGAAATATAACGTTAAGTCAATAATAGTAGAATGTAAACGTTGAGTGGGTCAAATTATTGTGGTTCAGCTGCTAAATTAAAAAATTGTAAATCCGTGAGGTGTATAAAAATAAAAATAAAAATAACTTCTGAAAAAATCCACGTGGAAAAAATCAAAAGACAAAAATCAAAAGACAAAAATATCAAATGACAAAAATAGAAAATCAGTGATAATATTAAAAAGCACTAAAGATCTAGTGAAAACAAATCCTTAATTTAGATGTTAAAAATCCTTGGTAAGATCCATAACAAACAAATACATTGATAAAATACCTAAAAGGGAACAAAAGAGAAACAAATAGTGCAACACTGTATATGATATATAATATAGGTAATTAAAACCAAGCTCACCAGTATGCCAACGCGTTTTGGCCTAGACTAGGCCTTTCTCAAGTCTATAGTCTTGAGAAAGATAGTCTTGAGAAAGGCCTAGTCTAGGCCGAAACGCGTTGGCATACTGGTGAGCTTGGTTTTAATTACCTATATTATATATCATATACAGTGTTGCACTATTTGTTTCTCTTTTGTTCCCTTTTAGGTATGTTATCGATGTATTTGTTTGTTATGGATCTTACCAAGGATTTTTAACATCTGAATTAAGGATTTGTTTTCACTAGATCTTTAGTGCTTTTTAATATTATCACTGATTTTCTATTTTTGTCTTTTGATATTTTTGTCTTTTGATTTTTGTCTTTTGATTTTTGACCTTTGTTTATCATTTGAATTCAAGTTTTCCATGTGGATTTTTTCACAAGTTATTTTTATTTTTATACACCTCACGGATTTACAATTTTTTAATTTAGCAGCTGAACCACAATAATTTGACCCACTCAACGTTTACATTCTACTATTATTGACTTCACGTTATATTTCTACACGTCTCTTTGGAGGAAACACTACTGGATTCACTTACATATAACCGGTTGAACATTTGAACATTTTTTATGTACGCCAATTTTTGTGAACACTATTTTTTGTGAATGCTATTTTTCTTTTTTGTGAATGCTATTTTTCTTTGTTGAAAGCTATTGTGTGCACTCAATCACTCACTTAGGTTGTTTATATTATTGAATGTACATGTCCTTCTAACTCCTCATCACTGGCTCACTAAGTCAGCGTCACATGCTATACTCCATTGGATATTTTTAGATATTTTTAGATTTGTTTATTATATATTTTTTTGTTAAGTCAGACATGGATCCATGCGTCTGATTGCCATTTGTAAATTTTTATATGTATTAAAATGTACCTTTTACTAGCCTTTTAAGCTTTTTAGCGCTTACTTTCTCCCCATTTTAACTTTTGTATTGTTAGCCTACTAGGAGGCTATATAGTTAGTAAGCTTAAGGCCCTGGGTGTAGCGCTCGGTCCACTTCTCCTGTTCTATTGATGGGTGCAAATAGGATTCTGGCTGCATCCTCGTGTGTGTAGGAGACTGTGCCAATTTGTGCCACAAGGTTCTGTGTACCGGAGTCCACATCAGTATGAAGGGTAGTGGAGGGTCCTGGAGGGGGTAAAGCTGTTACGGGTAAAGATGTTGATCTATGCTGTAAATAGACAAAAAATTCTCCCAGACTAATTAAGCCAAAAGTCCCAAAGCGATTGTGGTTAAGCTCAAAAGGAATAGGAAGTCAGTCGCATTCAAATAAAAAAAGGTTGCAGCCTGTGTGACACTGAAACACACTGATATAAGCAACGGGGGTACACAAACATAAAATACTTAAATACCGTCCATCTAGCTGTGTTACCCTCCTAGGGACATCCGCCTGGGTGCAGGAATGAACTGGATAATCTTTGAAAAGTAAATGCACTCACAGGTCTTTCTCAATCCAAGTGAAACCAAAGGTTTGTTTTATTGATGTAACGTTTTCAGGGATATCTTCCCCTTCATCAGCATAACATAGAAGTGCCAATGTGTTCAATTTATACATATAGACATAGTCAAAACATATTAATTGGACAAGCAAAACCTGTGTGTAATTAGTGAATTAAAAAAACATATAGGCATTGGAATGGAACGCAAGCCTTGCGTTCCATTCAAAGTGAAAAACCGGAAGTGCTATGTATCTAAGCACTACCGGTATGCGAATGTCAAAATAATATATTATCAAACTTCCAGCTTATAGCATTTGCAAATATTAGAATGTGATTTAGTTTGTAGCATCAATCTTAGCTTAATACTGTTGTGCCGTTTCCAAAGGTGAATCAACCTGTGCTTTTATACAATACTAACATCATACATCGTATATGTGAAAGCAAAAAAGTACAAAGAATATAAAGGATCCACTTAACGCATTAAGTGCACATCAGTAGTTCCTGTCTATATCATATCCAAATGTGTGTCCGATGATTGATTCGGGCATATTCTCCCAGGTCTGTCTCCTCCACCACAGAATACTCATGTGTGCGGAACTACCACTGGTTGCCATGGAAACCCGGGTAAACATAAACACTTGCGCAATTTTTCTACAGTGTCTGAGACAGCCCAAAAAGCTTTGGTCTAATGGTTATGAGTACCAACCGGGAGAGATACATGCTCCATATTCCAAAGGTCAGCCCCATTTGGAATGTCACAGAATATTAAAACAGTATATACATAAAGAAGTTTTTTATATACAAAGAGAACATATTGAGATAGACTCTCAATACCCAATGAACCGGGCATATTTGGCTTGATTAAACTCTATCTCTCTAGTGAAAACCTTAAGATACCCTTTGGGTATATATTGAGGTCTTATGAAAAATTGATGCAGCTTCATAATTTTGTATATGGTGATAATTTCATATATGGTGCTAATTATGTGATACTAATGGAGCTCTACAATTATGCATATGGGTTACTATATAGTAGGGGTACAATACACCTGGTCTCAGTACTATACGATATAATCCCAATAGAATGGAAGTCACGATATAAAGTATATACTTCTTTACTCATGGGCTAAATAGCCTGTTCCGTATTCATTTTCTATTTTGTATCAAAGTGTTGCAACTTGTGTGCCGGGGAACGGCAACAATATTTCGATATTTTGATGAATGTCAATTGAGGGCTTAGCTCTCACTTCGATAGTACCATTAATAAGCGAATGGCACTACTTCTAACATATTGAGAGTCTATCTCAATATGTTCTCTTTGTATAGAAAAAGTGCGCAAGTGTTTATGTTTACCCGGGTTTCCATGGCAACCAGTGGTAGTTCCGCACACATGAGTATTCTGAGGTGGACGAGACAGACCTGGGAGAATATGCCCGAATCAATTATCGGACACACATTTGGGTATGATATAGACAGGAACTACTGATGTGCACTTAATGCGTTAAGTGGATCCTTTATATTCTTTGTACTTTTTTGCTTTCACATATACGATGTATGATGTTAGTATTGTATAAAAGCACGGGTTGATTCACCTTTGGAAACGGCACAACAGTATTAAGCTAAGATTGATGCTACAAACTAAATCACATTCTAATATTTGCAAATGTTATAAGCTGGAAGTTTGATAATATATTATTTTGACATTCGCACACCGGTAGTGCTTAGATACATAGCACTTCCGGTATTTCACTTTGAATGGAACGCAAGGCTTGCGTTCCATTCCAATTCCTATATGTTTTTTGAATTCACTGATTACACACAGGTTTTGCTTGTCCAATTAATTTGTTTTGACTATGTCTATATGTATAAATTGAACACATTGTCACTTCTATGTTATGCTGATGAAGGGGAAGATATCCCTGAAAACGTTACATCAATAAAACAAACCTTTGGTTTCACTTGGATTGAGAAAGACCTGTGAGTGCATTTACTTTTCAAAGATTATCCAGTTCATTCCTGCACCCAGGCGGATGTCCCTAGGAGGGTAACACAGCTAGATGGATATTTATATACGTATATATATATATATAAATTATATATAGGTACTGTGTGGTGAGTAAAAATGGTAGTTGGTTTATGTGATACCATTGTGTTACTGACACTGCAAGTAAAACCACATTGCACTAATTCAACTGAGTATGTGTAGTAATATTGGATTGTGTGGACACAGTAAAATGGTTGACCCAGTACACGATGTTGCTGACACTGCATGAGTAACACCACTGCGCTAATTCAACCGTCAAGAATGTATGTTTAGTAAAATGTCTTTATTTTAATCATTTGTAACCTAAATAGAAATTAATTATTAACAAAAACATGACCATCCGGACGGAGAAGGCCATGAGAAATGCAACCAGAGGATACATTTGTAAGCAAACTTTCATTTTATTTCTATTATCAATTTTGCTTCATTATTTTGGTATCTTTGTTAAAGGTGCAGAAATGCACTACTTGGAGGGAGCCATCTGAACACATTGTTAAGCCAATGACAAAAGGCATATATGTGCAGCCACCAATCAAATGCTAGTTTCCTTCCTGCTTCTGAGTCTTTTCAACAAAGGATACCAAGAAAAAGAAGCAAATTATATAAAATAAGTAAATTGCAAAGTTGTTTAAAAGTAAATGCTCTATCTGAATCATGAATGAAAAAAATTGTGTTTCACATGTTTTTAAGTATAGACAAAGTCAGTATAGTATATTAGCTATTGTTACTGTACCTCAAAGTAAACATTTTAGTTTTACCAATAATGCAGTGCACAAAAATTAGATGTATAAATAAAAGAATAAGTTTACGAATTACATAGAATGACAAAATTAAAGCTAATATAGCTGATTACAGCTTCAGATAAAGAAAAATGGCAATTTTTCTTAATTTGAAACTAATAAGACCATGAAAATTTTAGTTTTACCGACAAGAAAATTTCAGAAGAAACAAAAATGTTTCCCATGGGCATCTCTTATATACATACATGTGCACACATATAAACAGATATATAACTTACATACATATACACCTTTAGACATGTATATGTATGTATCTATAGGTTAAAGCCCTTTGAAACCCTTTTTATTTATTTAGCCCTTATAACTTTTTAATGCAATATTTTTTTACAAAAAATATTAGATGGTGTTATTATGATTGTAACTGTACTTTTAAATGTAATTTTTGATGTGTTTTGTGCAACTTTTTTCAATTCAAATGTGCTCAAGTGAACACGTTTACTTTCAACCTGTAATACACGTGCTACTTCCGATGTGCACAAAGAGCCGCGATAAATCCCTTCACGCTTGTGCGCAACATTTAGGGGTAGATTTACCAAAGGTCGAGCATACGCTGTTGGCATTTAACATTGCACAAGCATTTCTGGGGAAATGCTTGTGCAATGACGCCCCCTGCTCAATCGGGGCCAATAGGCTGCTAGCAGGGGCCGGCAATCATCCTGATCGGATTGGGATGATTTCAGTCTGCTACCTAAAAGGTGGCAGAGAAGTTAAGTAGCAGCGGTCTTACGACCGCTGCATCTTAACTTCTGTTTTTGGCAGACCGCTGCTTAATAAATCATCCCCATTGCCTTAAGTGGGAGAAAATTTGACAATAAAATGTCCCTTTATGATCTCCCTAAAATGCCCAGAATCCATGAGAGCAAAGGAAATTATGAATTTAAATATTGTGCCTTATACCTTGTGACATGTGTGCATGACATCACTGATTATTCTGCATCATTGATCACATGAAATCACAGTCTGATAAAATACACATAATTCAGCTTATCAAGGCAGCAGAGTATCTACCATGTGCTGATAGAGTAATGAAGGAAAAGCTGCACTCTCATAGGTGGAAAGGGAAAATTATTTATTAGGTGAACAGCAACGATTAAGGGCTCCTGCCCTCTTTGTCAAGGATTTTCACTTTCCACCTATGAAAGTGCAGCTTTTCCTTGATTTCTGACATTGTCTGCACCAATCTTGGAGCTTATGTTGGACATTGATACTAGGTGTGCTGCTCCACTTTGTTTCTCTTATGTGCTGATAGAAATTGTTGCCAAATGTGTTGTCTCTTACTGCACATGACAATCTCTGTTGTGCTCTATAGGCGCATAGAAGAGTATTGCATTAGCATGCAGGAGTTTTTTTTTTGTTTTGTTTTTTTAAAAAGATGATCGAAGAAGAAATGTGATGCACTGCAAAGCATCATATCCTTACACAGCAACTATTGTTCTATTGAAAAAAAAATCTAAGCTGAGATTTTCCGCAGAAAAAAACCCCCATCTAATTTGTTTCAATTTGTGACAGAATAAGAAAGTGCAGATACCTGAGATAGAAGCTTTCTCTGTTTACAGCATAACACTTTCAAGTGGATGGCAGGAACGTTAATTAGTTAGCTGCCAAAATCCTGTTGCTGAAAGCACTGTGTGTGTCACTTGTGAGGCAAAAGCAAGATGGAAAACCCATGAGAAAGATACAGAATGTGTTAGAAAGTGTTTGCCTTTATAAAATTGTTTATTTACTGAGGCAGCTTAATTACTCCTTAAAAATAGAGCAGATTATTTATTTGATATCTTGTGTTTGTTAAAGGTGCATACTTAGTGAATTTTATATGGTTACTAAGGCCCAGATTTTTTCAATCTGCCACAAGTGTCATTGGCAAGGAGGGGTAAAATCACTGTTCTGTTTTACTATTATCAAAGGGTTACATTTCAATGGTAATTAATATAAATTGGATTAAAAAAATGTTTATATATAAATCACTGGCAGCAAGAGTATTTAAATCAGTTAAGTTACTGGAATAGGGAATTACACTACAACATTTCCTTACAACAAGTGGGGTAAACTCACTTTTCTCTGTTATAGACATCAGGGTGGTTCATTGCTGCTCTATGTGTTATCAGTAAGATATGTCAAAACTGCTATTTTCCATGTTAATGTCATCAGAAGAGCTAAAGCCTCACTGTTTTGTTTTGTACATGTTCAATTTATTAGGGGGGGAAAAAAATTACAATTATTTTTTTTTTGTCACTGGCCTCAAAGTGATTAAAATCACTGTACAAAAGTGTGTGTTTGTTTTGTCATTTTGACCTGGTGCATAAAATAAATCCTAACTCAATGACTGTGTTTGGAATAAAACATATGAAGTTAGATTAAAAAAAAAAAACAGATGAGAAGAGAGACCTATTGGATAACATAATAGCTTATGGACTGAATGAAAATGATGTTATAGTTTCATTCCTGTAACTAATTATTTATTTATTGTTTTTTTATCCAAATGGGTTCAAATATATTTTGATATTTAGATTACATACTCATTGAGGTTCAATATACTTTTTATGTTGTGTTTACTGTATAAAAAGCAGGCTTAGAAAACTATACCCGCATGTTTAAACATATTAATTAATGGATAAATGCTCTAGATCAAAAATATCACTCTATGGTAGAATTATCACGACTAAGATGACAGTCCTCCCTAAAATACTTTTGGTGAGATTACAAGTTTGGCGTTAGCCTTAAAAAGCAGCGTTGAGAGGTCCCAACGCTGCTTTTTAACGCCCGTGGGTATTACGAGTCAGGCAGGAAAGGGTCTACCGCTCACTTTTCTTCCGCGACTTGAGGCTACCGCAAATCCCCTTACGTCAATTGCGTATATTATTTTTTCCTTGGGATTTGCCTAACGCTGGTATTACGAGTCTTGGAAGAAGTGAACAGTACAGCCTCTCCTGTCAAGACTTTGACCGCATTTAAAAGTCAGTAGTTAAGAGTTTTATGGGCTAACGCCGTAACATAAAACTCTTAACTAAAGTGCTAAAAAGTACACTAACACCCATAAACTACCTATAAACCCCTAAACCGAGCCCCCCCCCCCACATCGCAAATACTATAATAAAATTATTTAACCCCTAATCTGCCGACCGGACATCGCCGCCACCTACATTATACTTATGAATACCTAATCTGCTGCCCCTAACATCGCCGACACCTACATTATATTTATTAACCACTAATTTGCCGCCCCCAACGTCGCCGCCACCTACCTACAATTATTAACCCCTAATCTGCCGACCGGACATCGCTGCCACTTTAATAAATGTATTAACCCCTCAACCGCCGCACTCCCACCTCGCAAACACTAGTTAAATTTTATTAACCCCTAATCTGCCGTCCCTAACATCGCCAACACCTACTTACATTTATTAACCCCTAATCTGCCACCCCCAATGTCGCCGCTACTATATTAAAGTTATTAACCCCTAAACCTAAATCTAAACCTAAGTCTAACCCCCCCTAAGTTAAATATAATTTAAATTAAACTAAATTAATTTAACATAATTAAATAAATTATTCCTATTTAAAACTAAATACTTACCTATAAAATAAACCCTAACTCGCTACAATATAACTAATAGTTACATTGTAGCTAGCTTAGGATTTATATTTATTTTACAGACAACTTTGTATTTATTTTAACTAGGTACAATAGTTATTAAATAGTTATTAACTATTTAATAACTACCTAGCTAAAATAAGTACAAAATTACCTTTAAAATAAATCCTAACCTAAGTTACAATTACATCTAACACTACACTATCATTAAATAAATTACCTAAACTACCTACAATTAATTACAATTAAATTCAATAAACTAAATTACGAAAAAAAACCCCACTAAATTACAGAAAATAAAAAAAAATTACAAGAATTTTAAACTAATTACACCTAATCTAATCCCCCTAATAAAATAAAAAGCCCCCCAAAATAATAAAATTTCCCTACCCTATACTAAATTACAAATAGCCCTTAAAATGGCCTTTTGCGGGGCATTGCCCGAAAGTAATCAGCTCTTTTACCTGTAAAAGAAAAATACAATACCCCCCAACATTAAAACCCACCACCCACACACCCCTACTCTAAAACCCACCCACTCCCCCCTTAAAAAAACCTAACTCTAACCCCCTGAAGATCTCCCTACCTTGAGCCGTCTTCACCCAGCCGGGCACAAGTGGTCCTCCATACGGCAGAAGTCTTCATCCGATCAGGGCAGAAGAGGTCCTCCAGATGACAGAAGGCTTCATCCAGGCTGCATCTTCTATCTTCATCCTTCCGGAGCGGAGCCATCTTCTATCCAGCCGATGCAGAGCCATCCTCTTCAAACGACGTCCTAACGAAGAATGAAGGTTTCTTTAAGGGACGTCATCCAAGATGGCGTCCCTTGAATTCCAATTGGCTGATAGGATTCTATCAGCCAATCGGAATTAATGTAGGAAAAATCCTATTGGCTGATGCAATCAGCCAATAGGATTGAGGTCGCATTCTATTGGCTGATTGGAACAGGCAGTAGGATGCAATCTCAATCCTATTGGCTGATCCAATCAGCCAATAGGATGTTAGAGTGTTAGGTGCAGACATATTTTTTATTTTCCCATAGGAAACAATGGGGCTGCGTTAGAAGCTGGACGCTGCTTTTTTGCAGGTGTTTTTTTCCAGCCAGCTCAGCCCCATTGTTTCCTATGTGGAAATCGTGCACGAGAACGTTTAGCCAGCTCACCGCTACCGTAAGCAACGCTGGTATTGAGGTGAGATGTGGAGCTAAATTCTGCTCTACGCTCACCTTTTTGCGGCTAACGCCAGGTTTAAAAAAACCTGTAATACCAGTGTTGGCTTAAGGTAGCGTTAGAAAAAAAGCCTTGTTAGCCCCGCACCCCTGTTAACGCCAAACTCGTAATCTCTGCGTTTATTTGTTCAGATCCCTTCCTATAACAGTTCCAGTGGTAGAGTTACGCAAACTTCAGACAGTTATACTCCGTTTTATATGGCAGGTTAAGAAGGGACGCATAAATAAACAGACAATGATCAGAAGTAGAGCAGAGGGAGGAATAGGGGTTCCCAACTTGGTAGCGTATTATCAAGCAACACGCATGGCACAAACACTTCACTGGCAAGCAATGAGTGGGTCTGGAATCTGAGATGGTAGGGATAGATAGAATAGATAAAATCCACTGGATTCCTAAAAACAAAATACCACGGAGGCAAGGAATATTCATAGCAATTGAACATACAATACAGATGTGGGACAAATTGACCCAAAGGTTTCCTATATTAAATCGAAACTCTACGCTAACCCCAATTGTGGAACTAGACTCACCAATAGAAAAGACCCTGGGAACCAAGTGGAGCAATAAAGGTTTATACAGAATTGCAGATGCTTTAGTAAATAATAAACTTCTTTCATATGACCACTATCTAGAACTAGACAATTCAGAAGGGTATCAATGGTTCCACTACTTACAGTTAAAGTCCAGGGTGGGTGAGGTATTAGGTGGAGAGATAGGCGAGAGTCATACTAGATTTGAGGAATTATACCTTTCTAAGGATGTTATTAAAAGTATGATCTCTAGGCTATATTACATATTCAACACTACAAATAGAACTACTAAGCCGACATTCATGATAAAATGGGAAGAACTAAATAACATCTGGACACTCGAACAACGGGAGGCAAACTTGTCTGGAGGTTCAACCTTCTCAGTGAACGCTTTTTTAAAAGAAAATTTCATAAAGGTAGCATACAAATGGTACTTCTACCCAGTAAGATTCCCCAATACACCAGAATCAGGAAGGCAACTATGTTATAGAGGATGTGGGGAACAAGGCACATACCTGCGTATGTGGTAGAGTTGCCCTAAAGTTAGAGACATATGGGAAGAAACAGCAAGATTCCTAGGAAGGTTACTCTCTAAGGAAATAACACTTACTCCAGAACAAGCTCTTTTACACTTCCCAAAAAAAGACATCCTCAAACACCAACACAAACTAGCAGAAATGATATTCACTGTGACAAGTATGAGTATAGCTAAGTTTTGGAAGTCAACTCCCCCATCTTACGAATATGTATTAAACAAATTAGAATACCTCTATCATAGATCTGAATTAACAGCAACCATCTTAGATAAACAAAATCAATTCATAACAGAGTGGGAACCCTATATAATGTTCCATGAGGAAACAAGACGAGATAATAGAGAATTAGTGCTGGGGACATAAACTAGAAACAACACTTGTGGAGGTCTAGATTAATTTTGGTTAAGCGCAACATAACTGACTCTGAAAGGAAATATTTGTTATCACTATACAACTTGTATTATTTTTCTACAATTGTGCACGGTTTCTTGTTTTTTGTTTTTGTTTTCTCATGTTTTTGTATTTCTGTTGTACTGGCTCTATAGGTCTTAATAAAGAAAAGTATTTCATTAAAAAAAATATGTTTTATTCATTTTATGAATTCAAAGTTTTTGATAAAATTACACAAAAATTCATAAAAATGTATATTAATTGTATTACATAGCAAAGTAACATAGTAACATAATTTATATTAATTTTATTGATGCCCATTTTGTGAGAAAAGAATGATAGTGTGAAAGAATGGGGTTATATATTTTCATAATTCCAGTATAATCCCTCACTGTGGTTTATGTATGGATTTAATACCAAATCCAAGAAGGATGTTTTTGAGAATTAAATTTTAGTATAATGGGTATAAATTATAGCACAATGTAAAAATGTATTTAGAAAAAAAAATGGATACACCCTTTAAAATATAGCCAGTTAATAGATAGGGTAGCAGACATTTAAAAATGTGTAAACCTAAAACTATAAGTTTAGACAGTGCGTCGGGCAGCATGTGTTTTACAAGTTGAAAGTAAAAAGTTTTCACTTGCGTGCAAAAAGCTTAGGCTACCGTATTCCCGTATAGAAGTTAATAGAGAGCAAAAAGTGGAAAACACCTTACTCACGCGCAAACCCAATCGCATTTTCTCAAGAGCGCTAAAATATGAATATTTCACATTCAAATGTTCTTCGCATAGCAGCATATGTTCTATTTATTCATAAATACATATTTATTTTTATATATATATATATCGTGGTATTTATATAACTTTATGTCAGTATATGCTTTGTGTATAACCATATATTTCCCCTGCCTGTTATCCTTTACTGACACTGGCTGTCTCTGTCCCCTAAACCCCCATCATGATTTTTACGACACCCCCTCCCCCCGGCATTCAGACCTCTGTAGCAATTTCTCAGCTAGATTACGAGTTATGCGCTCTATAGGGAAATTAACGAACACAACAAAAGTTGTGTTATTTAACCCCCTATAGTGCAGCCATTACAAGTTTTGAAAAACCCGGCTTGTGCGTGCGATAAGGTGCTTTAAAGCTCCATACCGCACAAAAAACAAGCGCTGTTTTGACGTGCTCATACACACTTTCCCATAGACATCAATGGTGAGAGCGGGTCAGAAAAAAGTCTAACACCTGCGATTGTGGAAAGAAAAGCTCCGTAACGCAGCCCCATTGATGTCTATGGGGAAAAATAAAGTTATGTTTAAACCTAACACCCTAACATAAACCACACGTCTAAACACCCCTAATGTGCCGCTCCTGATATCGCCACCACTTAAATAAAGTTATTAACCCCTAAACTGCCGCTCCCGATATCGCTGCCACCATATTAAAGTTATTAACCCCTATTCAGCCGCACCCAAACATCGACGCAACCTAAATAATGTTATTAACCCCTATTCCGCCGCAACCCAACATCGCCACCACTAAATAAAGTTATTTACCTCTAAACCTCTGGCCTCCCACATAACTACTACTAAATAAACCTATTAACCCCTAAACCGCCAGCCCCCACATCGCAACAACCTAAATTAAACTATATTAACCCCTAAACGTAATCCTAAACCTAACACCCCCTAACTTTCACATAATTAAAATAGAGCTAAACTAAAGTTACAATTATTAACTAAATAATACCTATTTAAAACTAAATACATACCTGTGAAATAAAGCCTAAGCTAGCTACAATATAATTAATAGTTTTATTTTTATTTCACAGGTAAGTTTGTATTTATTTTAACTAGGTAGACTAGTTAGTAAATAGTTATTAAATATTTACTAACTCTCTAGTTAAAATAAATACAAAGTGACCTGTCAAATAAAACCTAAGCTGCCTTACACTAAAACCTAAAATTACAAAAAATAAAAAACCTACCATTACAAAAAAATAAAAAACCTACCATTACAAAAAATAACAAACGAAATTATAAAAAAAAAAAAATATTCCTATTCTAATACCCTTTAAAAAAAAAAAAAAAAAAACACCCCCAAATAAAAAAGCCTAATCTAGAATAAACTACCAAGGGCCCTTAAAAGGGCCTTTTGTAGGGCATTGCCCTAAAGTTAACAGCTCTTTTGCTACAAAATAAAACAAACACCCCCTAACAGTATACCACCCCCAAACTACCAAGGGCCTTAAAAGGGCCTTTTGTGGGCCATAAAATGGCCTTTTGTAGGGCATTGCCCTAAAGTTAACAGCTCTTTTGCTACAAAAGAAAACAAACACCCCCTAACAGTATACAACCTCCCACCCCCCAAACTACCAAGGGCCCTTAAAAGGGCCTTTTGTGGGGCCTTAAAAGGGCCTTTTGTAGGGCATTGCTCTTAAGTTGGAATAGAAGAGAAACCAATGGCACTACTTGGATATAATGAACATTCCCATATAGTTGTTTTATAATGTAATAAAAATAAATCAAAAGAGTGGATGGTGCTTGTACTGAACAATAAATTCAAGACTAGTCAGTGAGAAACCGAAAAAAAAGTGCACAAATATAGCCCTTGTAACGTTCAATTGTGCTAGATAATGCGGATCAAAGGTGGAAATGAAAATTAAAACTTAACTTTTACTATATGAGCTTAAAAACGGGAGAACAAAAACAAATATGTATTGTTAAAATTTGCGAATGCCTGATTGGGATAATGTAAATCAACAGAACAAGAAATCAATTATTCCAGTATCCCCTAAAGATTTAGGGTGGCTAGGATTTCTTCTCTGTGATTCAAGATATGGTCATTAGATATGGGTGTGATAATAATTTATTGGTTGTGTTGAAAAACAAGCAAGAATGTGTCCCAATAGGTGTAAATATTGCTGTTTGGCTCTTCTGGAAATACCAGAGTTGATATACCTATTAATTGCCACTATATAATTCCTCAGATTGTGGTCTAATGATATCAGAAATCTATATCTGTAAATATCGTTATGAGAACTATATATATATATGGCCTCCAGTTGAAAGCACCTTGTGGTATTCTCTTGATAGAAAACCTTCTGAGGAGCGATAAGTGCCCGCTAATACCAATTACCTATTGATTCTTGGGTAGTGCCAATATGGAACTATCTGGTGATACCAGAGATCTATACCTGTTAAATACTGCAAGGATAGTAAACTTGGATAAAAGGTGCTTGGTTATTGCACCCAATAAAGGATTTCCAGCAAAGTGCCTGTTACCTATTGATACAGAGAGTTAAATTATATCAAATCAATAGTTAAATTGTATTAAATCAGGCATATCTATCTGGCTATACTGGAGACCTATACCTATTAAATACCGTGAGCATAGTAAGCTTGAAAATAAAGGTACTTGGTAATCGTGCCCAATAAAGGATTTTCAACAAAATGCCTGTTACCTATTAACTGTTACCTATTAATACCGATAGTTAAATTGTATTAAATCAGGCATATCTATCTGGTTGTATCAGAGACCTGTACCTGTTGGATACCGTAAGGATAGTGAGCTTACAAATAAAGGTATTTGGTAATTGTACCCAATAAAGAATTTTTAACAAAATGCCTGTTACCTATTATTACCGTTACCTATTAATACCGATAGTTAAATTGTCTATCTGGTTGTACCAGAGACCTATACCTGTTGGATACCGTAAGGATAGTGAGCTTACAAATAAAGGTATTTGGTAATTGTACCCAATAAAGGATTTTCAACAAAATGCCTGTTACCTACCATTGCCTACTATTATAAATAGTTGTTATGTCAAATCAGGCATTACCTAGTGAAACATTTTATAATTTTCAAGATGATAGAGATATTTTTGTTTTTCATTTTGTTATCTATTTTTAAAAACTATGAAACAAAATAGCAATTTTATTAGAGTATTTAGTCATATTGTATGTCATATTAGAGGTGTTTAAATAAAATCAAGAAAGTTCAGCTCATACATATACAAAATAGGTTTTAAGGGGTTTCTGTTATACATATTTTAAGAAATGTATCTAAGGCAAAATTAAGCTTTAAATTTTAAAATAGCAATTATAGGTGCGGCTGTTAAAGTAAAATACTTTTAACATTTATAAATCAATTAGTGAGTAGCCCATTTGAAAAATAATCAGCATTTGAATAAAACATTGTTTTCCTTAGTATGATAAGGTTTAGTATATGCACTTGTTCTCTAGGAACCCATAGAGAAGTGTTTGAAAACCAACCTGGTACTTTATGCATTCACACCTGATAAAGGGGTGTAACCTTGAAAGGCATCATGTTAGTTTGGCCAGATTTACTGTTGTTGCTCACTGAGATTGTCTTCATTTTTACTGCCAATATTTTATTTATTTTAATGTTAACAATATATTGGAGTTATATATAAATGTGTTTTATTCTACACAAACTATATGAATCAAGTCATAGAACTGTGGTCTACTTTCTTATATTGGTAGATACAATCTGAGTTTTTATTGGTTGGTTTTTAATCGCATATTTGATATTATATCTAATAAGAAACAAGATTAAATTCTGAGCATTGTCCATTGGTGTTTTTTAGATTTATTTGTTCTGTAGAAAAAGAGGAGGATGATTCATAGATTTCTGATTATCAGTGTATATTTTTGAAGGGGGATTTTAGGCACTTTTTTGTTGTTTTTTCTTTTTGACCTCCAAATCTGGGGATAAAACAGAATTTTTGTTCTGATTTCTGAAGGTCTGAAGATTTTTAAAAAAGTGTTTGGCTACAAAAAAAATAATTACACCCAGATCTTTTAGAAATTAAAAGGCCATAATAGTAAAAAAAATTACATGCTCAAATTCATTAGAACATGTAATTTTAAGACTATCAACCCTGAATTACTGTGGGTTAAACACACAGTAGAAGTACCACTTGGGACCTGCAGAGCACTGCTGCTCCAAATTTGAAACCACTGGTGATCCAATCAGCATTGCTAGTCATAGAACTCTGCTATGTAACTTGTACTGCAGTGCTCTGTGGATCTTAAAAGGTACTTCTGCTGTGTGTTTAACCACTTTTTGGTTGTTAAACACACAGTAGCGTAGGGTTGATAGTCTTAAAATGACATGCACTAATGAATTAGAGCATGTAATTTTTCTACTATAATGAATGTTTAAAAGATCCAACTGATTTTTAAACACAGTTGCAAACTGAAAATAAAACTACCCTCCTTCCCAATGCTTCAACCTAACAGCCATTCTTACCAGATTACTGGCCATCATATGACTGTTTAAAATTAGATAAAACACCTTCTAATGACAGAGATTCTGTGCTGTGAACACATAGAGGCCTATTTATCAAGCCGTCAACCGCAAATACGCTGGAATTCCGCAGCGTAATTGTAGCGAGCCTGATTCGCCCTATTTATCAAAGCCTACAGACCGGCAAAAGTTGAAATTGGTGATGTAACATACAATCCGCCGGTCTCAGTCCAACACAGATCGATGCTTACATCATTACACATGTTCCGAATACAAATTTGGCACTATCTGACAACTTTTGCAAGTTATCAAACTTCTAAACGGTACGCTCACCACTATTCTGGCCCAGCGTACCTAGTTTTCATTCCGCCACCCTGGAGGCGGCGGATGCCATAGGAATCAATGGGAGTCTGAAAGCAGTGAAAGCTTATGTTCGATGCTGCCAGATATCCTATTGATTTCTATGGTAGAAAACAAATTACATTTATACCTAACATCCTAACATAAGCATCTGAGTCTAAACACCCCTAATCTGCGCCCAACATTGCAGCCACCAAAATAAAAGTTATTAACCCCAATCCCGCTGCTCCCGGACCCCGCAGCCACTAAATAAATGTATTAACCCCTATCCCGCCACTCCCCGAGCCCACCGCAACTAAATAAAGTTATTAACCCCTATATCGCCACTCCCGGACCCCGCCGCAACTAAATAAATGTATTAACCCCTAAACCCCTGGCCTCCCACATCGCCATAAACTAAATTAACCTATTAACCCCTAAACCTAGCAACCGGCTAACTTTACATTAAAATTACCTCATCCCTATCTTATAATAAATTTAAACTTACCTTTAGAATTAAATTAAACTATATTAAACTACTAATTAACCTACCCTAACTATTATACTAAAATTACATTAAACTATATCAAACTATTAATTAACCTACCCTAACCATTATACTAAAATTACATTAAACTAACAATTAAATCAACTATATTACATATTTAAAAACCTAACCCTACTCAAATTATTTAAATCTTCAATAAAGAATTACTAAGTTACAAGAAAATAACAACTAAGTTACACAAAATAAAAAACACTAAGTTACACAAAATAAAAAACACTGTTACAAAAAAAAACTAAAACTAAAAAATAAATTATCAAATATTTAAACTAATTACACCTAATCTAATAGCCCTATGAAAATAAAAAAGCCCCCCAAAATAAAAAAAACCCTAGCCTAAACTAGGGGCCTTTTGCGGGGCATTGCCCCATAGAAATCAGCTCTTTTACCCGTAAATAAAAATTCAAATACTCCCCAACAGTAAAACCCACCACCCACACAACCAATCCCCCCAAATAAAAACATATCTAAAAAACCTAAGCTCCCCATTGCCCTGAAAAGGGCATTTGTATGGGCATTGACCTTAAAAGGGCATTTAGCTATTTTTCAGCCCAAACCCCTAATCTAAAATTAAAACCCACCCAATAAACCTTAATAAAAACCTAATACTAACCCCCCAAGATCCACTTACAGTTTTTGAAGACCGGACATCCATCCTCAACGAAGCGGCAGAAGTCTTCAGCGAAGCCGGCAGAAGTCTTCATCCAAGCGGGCCGAAGTCTTCATCCAAGCTTCTTCGGGGGTTAGTGTTAGTTTTTTTTAAGGGTTTATTGGGTGGGTTTTAATTTTAGATTAGGGGTTTGGGCTGAAAAAGAGCTAAATGCCCTTTTAAGGGCAATGTCAATACAAATGCCCTTTTCAGAGCAATGGGGAGCTTAGGTTTCTTAGATAGGTTTTTATTTGGGGGGTTGGTTGTGTGGGTGGTGGGTTTTACTGTTGGCGGGTTGTTTGTATTTTTATTTACAGGCAAAAGAGCTGATTTCTTTGGGCAATGCCCCGCAAGAGGCCCTTTAAGGGCCATTGGTAGTTTATTGTAGGCTAGGGTTTTTTTTATTTTGGGGGGGCTTTTTTATTTTCATAGGGCTAGTAGATTAGGTGATTAGTTTAAAAAATTGATAATTTATTTTTTATTTTGTGTAATTTAGTGTTTATTTTTTTGTAACAGTGTTTTTTATTTTGTGTAACTTAGTGTTTTTTATTTTGTGTAACTTAGTTGTTATTTTTTGTAACTTGCGCCTAGATTTAGAGTTCTGTGGCCAAAGGGGTGCGTTAGCTACGCATGCTTTTTTTCCCCCGCACCTTTTAAATACCACTGGTATTTAGAGTTCACAGAAGGGCTGCGTTATGCTCCAAAAAGGGAGCGCACAGGTATATTTACCGCCACTGCAACTCTCAAGTGGTGCTTACGGACGCGGCCAGCTTAAAAAACGTGCTCATGCACGATTCCCCCATAAGAAACAATGGGGCCGTTTGAGCAGAAAAAAAACCTAACACCTGCAAAAAAGCAGCGTTCAGTCCTAACGCAGCCCCATTGTTTCTTATGGGGAAACACTTCCTAAGTCTGCACCTAACACCCTAACATGAACCCCGAGTCTAAACACCCCTAACCTTACACTTATTAACCCCTAATCTGCCGCCCCCGCTATCGCTGAACTATTTAATAGCTACCTAGTTAAAATAATTACAAAAGTACCTGTAAAATAAATCCTAACCTAAGTTACAATTAAACCTAACACTACACTATCAATAAATAAATTAAATAAACTACCTACAATTATCTACAATTATCTACAATTAAACCTAACACTACACTATCAATAAATAAATTAAATACAAATACCTACAAATAAATACAAATAAATACACTAACTAAAGTACAAAAAATAAAAAAAAGAACTAATTTACAAAAAATAAAAAAATTATAAAAATATTACAACAATTTTAAGCTAATTACACCTACTCTAAGCCCCCTAATAAAATAACAAAGCCCCGCAAAATAAAAAAAATGCCCTACCCTATTCTAAAATAAAAATTGAAAAGCTCTTTTACCTTACCAGCCCTTAAAAGGGCCTTTTGCGGGGCATGCCCCAAAGAATTCTGCTCTTTTGCCTGTAAAAAAAACATACAATACCCCCCCCAACATTACAACCCACCACCCACATACCCCTAATCTAACCCAAACCCCCCTTAAATAAAACTAACACTAAGCCCCTGAAGATCTTCCTACCTTGTCTTCACCACGCTGGGTATCACCAATCCGTCCAGAAGAGGGTCCGAAGTCTTCCTCCTATCCGGGCGATGTCTTCATCCAAGCGGGGGCTGAAGAGGTCCATCATCTGGCTGAAGTCTTCATCCAAGCGGGGGCTGAAGAGGTCCATCATCCGGCTGAAGTCTTCTATCAAGCGGCATCTTCAATCTTCTTTCTTCCGGCTCAATCTTCATCCCGCCGACGCGGAACATCCATCCTGGCCGACGACTTCCCGACGAATGACGGTTCCTTCAAGGGACGTCATCCAAGATGGCATCCCTCGAATTCCGATTGGCTGATAGGATTCTATCAGCCAAACGGAATTAAGGTAGGAAAATTCTGATTGGCTGATGGAATCAGCCGGATGATGGACCTCTTCAGCCCCCGCTTGGATGAAGACTTCAGCCGGATGATGGACCTCTTCAGCCCCCGCTTGGATGAAGACATCGCCCGGATAGGAGGAAGACTTCGGACCCTCTTCTGGACGGATCGGTGATACCCGGCGTGGTGAAAACAAGGTAGGAAGATCTTCAGGGGCCTAGTGTTAGGTTTATTTAAGGGGGGTTTGGGTTAGATTAGGGGTATGTGGGTGGTGGGTTGTAATGTTGGGGGGTATTGTATGTTTTTTTTTACAGGCAAAAGAGCAGAATTCTTTGGGGCATGCCCCGCAAGAGGCCCTTTTAAGGGCTGGTAAGGTAAAAGAGCTTTCCAATTTTTATTTTAGAATAGGGTAGGGCATTTTATTTATTATTTTATTTTGGTGGGCTTTGTTATTTTATTAGGGGGCTTAGAGTAGGTGTAATTAGCTTAAAATTGTTGTAATATTTTTATAATGTTTGTAAATTATTTTTTTATTTTTTGTCACTTTAGTTAGTTTATTTAATTGTAGTTATTTGTAGGTATTTGTATGTAATTAATTTATTGATAGCGTAGTGTTAGGTTTAAATGTAACTTAGGTTAGGATTTATTTTACAGGTAATTTTGTATTTATTTTAACTAGGTAGCTATTAAATAGTTATTAAATAAATTAGTTATTAAATAAATTATTCCTATTTAAAGCTAAATACTTACCTGTAAAATAAACCCTAATATAGCTACAATATAAATTATAATTATATTGTAGCTATTTTAGGATTTATATTTATTTTACAGGCAACTTTGTATTTATTTTAACCAGGTACAATAGCTATTAAATAGTTAATAACTATTTAATAGCTACCTAGTTAAAATAAATACAAAGTTGCCTGTAAAATAAATATAAATCCTAAAATAGCTACAATATAATTATAATTTATATTGTAGCTATATTAGGGTTTATTTTACAGGTAAGTATTTAGCTTTAAATAGGAATAATTTATTTAATAAGATTTATTTTATTTCGTTAGATTAAAATTATATTTAACTTAGGGGGGTGTTAGTGTTAGGGTTAGACTTAGCTTTAGGGGTTAATACATTTATTAGAGTAGCGGTGAGGTCCGGTCGGCAGATTATGGGTTAATAATTGTAGGTAAGGTAGCGGCGACGTAGGGGGGCAGATTAGGGGTTAATAAATATTATGTAGGGGTCGGCGGTGTTAGGGGCAGCAGATTATGGGTACATAGGGATAATGTAGGATGCGGCGGTGTGTGGTCGGCAGATTAGGGGTTAAAAAAAATTATTAGAGTGGCGGCGATGTGGGGGGGCCTCGGTTTAGGGGTACATAGGTAGTTTATGGGTGTTAGTGTACTTTAGAGCACAGTAGTTAAGAGCTTTATGAACCGGCGTTAGCCCAGAAAGCTCTTAACTCCTGGCTTTTCTCTGCGGCTGGAGTCTTGTCGTTAGATTTCTAACGCTCACTTCAGCCAAGACTCTAAATACCGGCGTTAGGAAGATCCCATTGAAAAGATAGGCTACGCAATTGGTGTAGGGGGATCTGCGGTATGGAAAAGTCACGGCTGGAAAGTGAGCGTTAGACCCTTTCCTGACTGACTCTAAATATCAGCGGGCGGCCAAAACCAGCGTTAGGACTCCCTAATGCTGGTTTTGATGGCTAACGCAGAACTCTAAATCTAGGCGATGGTAATTTTTAATAGTAGATTTAAATAATTTGAGTAGGGTTAGGTTTTTAAATATGTAATATAGTTAATTTAATTGTTAGTTTAATGTAATTTTAGTATAATAGGGTAGGTTAATGAATAGTTTAATATAGTTTAATGTAATTTAATGTAATTTTAGTATAATAGTTAGGGTATGTTAATTTGTAGTTTAATATAGTTTATTTTATTTCTAAAGGTAAGTTTAAATTTATTATAAGATAGGGATGAGGTAATTATAATGTAAAGTTAACGGGTTGTTATGTTTAGGGGTTAATAGATTAATTTAGTTTATGGCGATGTGGGGGGCTGGTAGTTTATGGGTTAATAGGTTTAGTAAGTGGTAGTGATGTGGAAGGCCAGGGGTTTAGGGGTTAATAACTTTATTTAGTTGCGGCAGGGTCCAGGAGCAGTGGGATAGGGGTTAAAAACTTTATTAGAGTTGCGGTGGGCTCTGGGAGCAGCGGGATGGGGGTTAATAACTTTATTTAGTTGCGGTGGACTCCTGGAGCGGAGGGATAGGGGTTAATAACTTTATTTAGTTGCAGCCAGGTCTGGGAGCGGCGGGATAGGGGTTAATAACTTTATTAGATTTGCGGTGTGCTCTGGGAGCAGCGGGATGGGGTTAATAACTTTAGTTGCGGTGGGCTCTGGGAGCGGAGAGATAGGGGTTAATAACTTTATTAGAGTTGCGGTGGGCTCGGGAGCAGCAGGATGGGGGTTAATAACTTTATTTAATTGCGGCAGGGTCCGGGAGCGGCGGGATAGGGGTTAAACATTTTAGTATAGTGGCGGTGTTTAGTGACAGGGTATAAATGAAGTTGGGAAAAAGCCGAATAGCAGCGAGATTGATGACTGTTAGTTAACAACAGTCCGCTGCTCATCGCCCCGTACTTGGTGCGCTGCTTTTTGACAGCTTTTTTTGATAAATAAGGAGAGCGTATTCAGGTCCGCGGCCACGATGTTAGGCGATGTTAGGCGAGCATATTGGTGCCGGCGAATGCAGCATAGTTGACAGCTTGATAAATAGGCCTCAAAGGCTCAATGGGAAATCTTGTTTGTTACCATTATTTTTCAAAGGCCAAACTTCATCCACTGCTTGTTTTATTTGGATTCCGGACTTGTTACTGAATTGTACAAGGTTTGCCAATGTCATTTTGCAATAAAAATTGCATTATCTAAAGTATGTTGTCTAATCCTCCATACTGAAGACACCATTATGTAGCATGGTTTGCCTTGTAGTCTGCTGTGTTTACTTCCTATTTTCCGAACTGGATAAACACATTATTCAGAGTTAAATTACAGGCATTAAATTTTTTTATGTAGTGTCAGGCCGCACAGATCCTTGTTTGTCTAAAGAACATACAAGTGAGGTACTCTAACGGGCCAATCACAATCCTTCAGAAAAGTTTATCTAATGATTTTTTTTAAGAAAGTCACTATTAAAGTCTAAGGGGTATTTTTGCAGATAAATCATCTTGTAAGCTTTTTTAAAGGTTTTTTATTGATTTTAAATGAGAGAACTTTAGGATTATAAAACAGGTGACAGCTGAATAATGTAGCATAATTTATTGATAAAAAATAAATAAAAAACATGAATGAATTCATTTTCTGTCATGCTAAGGCAATTTGGTCAGGTATATCAGCATCCATACATCAAAATGAGTTGTTCCTCTTCAAAATATATAATGTTTACTATGAAATATTACAGTTTTACATATTTTCTACATTAAAGGAAAAACAGTACAAAATGGTGTATTAGTAAGGTGAATTGATACACAATATGGAGCCATAAATTGTTTCTAAAGTTTAGAAAAGATTGACTTATACATTACTGTATGCATGTATTCTTATTTCTAATATTAAATATAATATTACAATTTCTTAATTTGCACTTTTGTCATGTTAGGGAACAATGTCAACAAAATCATAACCTTTAATTGCTGGAAAAAAAACAAGCAATAATGTTAAACTGTTTGGAAATCAACCACCATATTGCACTAATAATTTGCAATACTTAATGCCGGACAATTGCCATTGCAGGGCTAGGGTCTACTTTAAGGAAGGTACCTATCATAGAATTGTATCTGAAAAAAACAGGAGGGTCAGGAAGTTCTGATGAAGTCACTGCCACTATCAGGAGCACAATCAATTGATGGATGCTTGCGTAAAATGTTTTCTCTTAAAGGGACACTGAACCCAATTTTTTTCTTTCGTGATTCAGATAGAGCATGTCATTTTAAGCAACTTTCTAATTTACTCCTATTATCAAATTTTCTTCATTCTCTTGGTATCTTTATTTGAAATGCAAGAATGTAAGTTTAGATGCCGGCCCATTTTTTGTAAACAACCTGGGTTGTCCTTGCTGATTGGTGAATAAATTCATCCACCAATAAAAAAAAGTACTGTCCACAGTGCTGAAACAAAAAAAAAAAGCTTAGATGCCTTCTTTTTCAAATAAAGATAGCAAGTGAACGAAGAAAAATTGATAATAGGAGTAAATTAGAAAGTTGCTTAAAATTGCATGCTCTATCTGAATCACGAAAGAAAAAAAAAATGGGTTCAGTGTCCCTCTAAGCATTTTAAATTTGTCTTGTATGTACTTTTAATGAAACAAAAGCTCAAGCCAGATACTTATTTTCTGATGATTCTATAGGGCTACAAGTGGAGCAAACGGGCAAATTTGTCCATTTGTGGGCGCGCAATAAATAACCAGCCATTACAAATGCCTGATTATTGCTATTGCTACCACAAGCTTGCGGTAGCAATTAGTTCTCAGAAAATTAACAAGAGGTCAGATCTCTGGTTAATTTTCTAAAAGTGCCCCAAATGCCCCCAAAATAGGGGGTCTTTTATTTTTTTCAGGAAAAAAAATCTAGCATTTTTTGTTTCATTGTCTTGGCTAAATGGTACTTTCTAATTTAACCTGACAAGTCTCTTCTATTAAAGGGACATTCCAGTCAAAATATAAATGCACATAGTTGAATTATATCTCTGAATAGAAACATATTTGCAATATACATGTATTTGCAAAAATGCTTCTAGTAAAAGTTATCACTGTTTTAGTGTTAGCATTTTTCTCTGCACATGCATGTGAAGCATAACAAGATATTCTCGGTGGACCATTATTTTAAATACTGCAGTTGCTCAGAGCATTAGTGGGGCTTTTTTATGTCAGCAATTAACAAATTGAGACTTTACCAGATGGTACAGCAACTATGGCTCTCTGAGCAAGTGTTGTGTTCAAAATGCTGGTGCACGGTGCATACTTAAATACACGTTTGAAACAGCTATAACTTTTATTAGAAGCATTTATGCTAATGCATGTATATTACAAAAATGCTTCTATTCAAAACTGAAATGTAATCAATGTGGATTCCAATTTTGCCTGGAATGTCCCTTTAAATTGCTTTGTGAAATGTTCTAATCATGTTGGCACCATTGCTCTTCCACTGTTTGGATGGTCCTTTTGTCTCAGGATTGAAGTAGTGCATCCACACAACCCATCCATAGTGACAAATCACCTATAGAAATAATCAGGATTCTTTTGAATTACTGTCAAAGGTTCTTGTCAACATTTAGGGTACCCACCATACTAAAATAAAATTGCTTTGTTGCACCATATGACTCCTCTGAGGACTTTGCTTGTGTATTGTCAATC
Source organism: Bombina bombina (assembly GCF_027579735.1). Classification (NCBI taxonomy): domain Eukaryota; kingdom Metazoa; phylum Chordata; class Amphibia; order Anura; family Bombinatoridae; genus Bombina; species Bombina bombina. The sequence continues at coordinate 600,880,695 of NC_069502.1, forward strand.
TTTGGTCACTAATGGCCACATTAGGAATTTTCTATGTGGTTTCTTCAGTGGACTTCTTCTGTTGTTGGACATCTGGATCATGAGACATCTTCACATTGCCCTCTTTCCAGCTAAACCTCCCAACACCAATTTTTAACTGCGGAGTAAGATGCAGCAAAGTTATCTTAAGTACAAATCTATCAACCATATCCTTATTGATTTCTGAGTTCATTTTATCATCAATTATTTGATGACTGCACACATTTCACTTTGCTCCATTTTCGTTAAATTTCTTGAAAGTTCACATGAAAAAATATTGTGTTAATAATAAAAGGTTAATGTTAGACGCATTATATTTGGCATGCACAAAAAGAAAGAAGTGCTCAACCAGGGAGCCAAGCTATTATGCTTTTTTTAGTTCCTTGATAGAACACTTCTCTCTTTTTTGAGTGCTTGAAATTTGCAGTAATGTAAACCCAGAGCTTCACAATTAGGATTTATTGATCTACCTTCATACTTCACATTTGAACAAACAGAAAAAAAAACAAGTTGTTTCTCAAAAGAATGTTACTAACAACTCATATAGTGAAAACTATTGAATCACACATAATACAAATATCCCTTTTGCTAAACAAATTAAATGTAGCACTCTCAACCCTCAACCTCTTAAAGGGATAACACTGGATTTTTGAAAGATTTAAAATATGCAGCTTTATGTGATATATGTTGTGTATATATCAAACTAATTATATCATTGTTATGAATTAAAAATACTTCACTAAACCCTCTGTGGATATCCCTGCTCTGAACTGTTTTTTTTTTTTTGTGCAGCTCTTGATTTAGCCAATTGCTTCTGCTTCTAATAGAGGCACAATCTGCAGTTTACTATTTTGGAGTTGCAGCAAAGCTTTAAGCATACATGAGCATCTTGCCTGCCCGGAGAAGTCAGACACACAGCACAGCTCATGAGGGAGCTTTGTAAAAAGGGTAAAAGGGCAGAGACAGCCTTCTTGTGGGCTGGACTACTCACTTTAAACACAACATTTGAGGCAACCAGCTAATGGAGAGTAAAATATAAAGAAAGTTTTAAAATAAAAAATAAGTTGTATGCACATTGACACTGACCACACAGGATACACAGTCCAAATGCACTTTATGTGCAGTCACTTAAAAGACTAGTGAACTCTTCATTACAAAGATTCAACTCATTTTAAATAGCCAGGGCCCCCCTTTTGAATAAGAGTAATACAACTTAGCACACTGCAAATTAAAATGCATTGAGTTTCTATAATGACCACTTCATAAACGGAATCAAGAAAGAAACTTGATGGTAGATTAAATACTTAAAGGGACACTGAACCCAAATTTTTTCTTGTGTGATTCAGATAAAGCATAACATTTTAAGCAACTTTCTAATTTACTCCTATTATCAAATTTTCTTCATTCTCTTGGTATCTTTATTTAAAAAGCAAGAATGAAAGTGTAGATGCCGGGCCATTTTTTGTGAACAACCTGGGTTGTCCTTGCTGATTGGTGGATAAATTCATCCACCAATAAAAAAGTGCTGCCCAGAGTTCTAAACCAAAAAAAAAAGCTTAGATGCCTTATTTTTCAAATAAAGATAGCAAGAGAACAAAGAAAAATTGATAATAGGAGTAAATTAGAAAGTTGCTTAAAATTGCAGGCTCTATCTGAATCACAAAAGAAAAAATTTGGGTTCAGTGTCCCTTTAATGTATAAACACTCTAAGAAAAGGAATGAATACCCCCCCCCCATTCACAGCTTTCTAATATACTATTACACTGTAATTGAAAGGCGAATAAAGTATATAGTTTAGCATGTCTACAGTGGTTAGCAGGGCCCCTTTCTTAACCATTGATCAGCCCCCCCTCCCTTTGACATGTACAATTTTTGACCAAGTGACTAAAACGTATATGCACTTTATTCTGTGGTTGTGTGTTGTAAAGGTAGCAACACACAACCACAGAAAAACACAGACACACATAAGGATTCACATATAGACACTCTAGCAGACACGCAAAGAATCACACAAACAATCTCAGACACAGACATCCACACAGAGACTCAGCACTTGTTTACATTAACCTGACAAGTAATAAAGGAAGACTACAGTTTTGTCAAAAAAGGAGATTTACAAGACAGAATATGGAATTCTGATTATCTTTTTGTCAAGGAAGATGTCAACTATATGATGACAACAGCATGCAGTGGCTGAAAGGAAGGGCCCTGAACTGCCTAAACAATAATTTAAAGGTTAAGTGGTGGGTTGGTGACTTTCAGAAAGATCTCAATAGTCTCAAAGTCTGTAGAAATATTTGAATAATCAGTAGTAAGGTCAAAATGTCCTAAAAAGGAACAGACAATGGACACAAACACACACACACAAACTCAAACACCCACAGAGACAGCCTCAGAAAACACACAAAGACATACACACACAGAGAGACACCCACAGAAAACACACAAAGACATACATAAACACACATCCTCACAGAGACCTCTACAGAAAATGCACAAAGAAAGACACACAAAAACTCTCACAGAGAGATCCACCGAAAAAAATATATACACACTCATAGAGACACCAACAAAAGCACAAAGACATAAACGCAGACACACACAGAAACACTCACAGGAGGTAACATTTCGGCACATTGCCTTCCCCTAAATCAACAGTGTGTGACATGCATGATAAAAAAATAGCAGAAATTAAAAGATCACTTTTTAAAGAATCATATTTGTAAATGTGCAAACAAAAATACTTCTGTGAATTCAAAATTGTACATTATTGATCTGTCAGAATGGGTAGATGAAGAAAAGTACTTTTGAAAGGTTGACATATGTTTGGGGTTTCCCCCCCCCCATTTTCCCCAACCAAGAGCACCACTTCAAATCTGGTGTACAAATGTTCCCATCTGTCAGCTGTACTGAAAATGCTGAAAAATATATGGTCTTGGAGGAACCATAAGCTGTGGCACTAGGTCTCATACCATTAAATCTGGTTAAATGCAGGATTTAGGCTTGTTTGTATGTATTTCAAAATTAAGTCAGCTGTAATGTAAACTGGATAGTGTTAAGTTAACCTGTCTGATTTCAAACACTGAGCAATCTTAGCCTGAGAGTATAAAATTTTATGCAGATGTAAAAATCTTAGATAAAATGCCTCCTGGCATCTGGAAAGTCCTTGCATAAAGGGGCAGTAAACTGGAATGTAATTAAAATATATATATAAATTAAAAAAATCATATCTGCCAAAAGGGCACCTACTATTTGTGTATTGAGGAGGAAACATTTCTGCATGGTTTTAAATATAGAATGTCTACAGCATTGTCAAATAATCATAAATACACTGCTGCATATTGCTAAAAAGAATGTGTTTTTATGGACCCCTGGCCCCACCACACAACTACCACACTGAAGTTACAATCTGAAATTGCACAAATAAATAAAAAACATTTACTAAGTAAGTCATATCTACTCTGCAAATGAAAGTGATCTGCCGCCTGACTCAGGCACACACTGTACAAACTGAAGTGCCAAGTCTGTCTCACACTGTGTATAGTGGTTTAATGCTAATGCTTTACTCCTTGTAATAACATTTCCCAAGCTCAAAAGCACTCTGCTGAAGCGCCCTCTGGTGGCTGCTAATTGTTTTTTTAATAATAATAGTTGTGCTTGCCTCATGGGGCCCCTGACAGGTGTCACCCTATTCACCCCCTGATGGCGGCCCTGGTGGTTAGTGTCACATAAATGTTCTATGTAGTTTATTATATCTGTAATAAGTTAACATATAAAGAAATGTACCAAGTGTCATATGGTCAGGATAAGAAGTCTAATGATGGCACATTACACTGATAATAAGGTGTTAAAGAGGAGAAGTAAAAAAATCATAAAAACTTAAATACTAGAATTAAGCAATATAAATGTAGAATAACCAAAGGTAACCTGATATTTGCAAATCAATGCTGCTTTCACAAATTATTTTTTCTTTGCCAAAGAAAAGCAGTTCAGCTATCCAAAAAATACTTCAGAGTAGAGATGTGCACACAAATGTTCGTTTTGTTAAAAATACATTTTTTGTTTTAGTTCATTTTTGTTCATTTTTGTTTATGGTCGTATTCATTTTAAACAAATTTTAGAAATTTTGAATTTAACTAAAAATTTTGTTTTGAGCTACAGGGCAGATTTTGACCATTTTGACACTATAATAAGCTTTATTAGTTTTAGTTTTGTCTTTCTATGTAATTTTTAAACTTATTTTTTTTTATTTATACATCTAATGTTTAACTTAGTAATTTTAGCTTAGTACTGAAAACAAAAATGTCCCTTTAAGAGACACTAAGTGCAAATTAAACCACCACCAGCCGCTAGCAGCAATGTAACAAAAGGTAAAAATAACTTTTTAAACGAGAACTTGTTTTTTTAACTATTAACTTAGTAGTACTGAAAACAAAAAACAGAATTTATGCTTACCTGATAAATTACTTTCTCTTGCGGTGTATCCAGTCCACGGATTCATCCTTACTTGTGGGATATTCTCATTCCCTACAGGAAGTGGCAAAGAGAGCACACAGCAGAACTGTCCATATAGCTCCCCCCCTAGCTCCACCCCCCAGTCATTCGACCAAAGGTTAGGAGAAAAGGAGAAACCATAGGGTGCAGTGGTGACTGTAGTTTAAACAAAAATTTTTAACCTGACTTAATTGCCAGGGCGGGCCGTGAACTGGATACACCGCAAGAGAAAGTAATTTATCAGGTAAGCATAAATTCTGTTTTCTCTTGCAAGGTGTATCCAGTCCACGGATTCATCCTTACTTGTGGGATATCAATACCAAAGCTTTTAGGACACGGATGAAGGGAGGGAACAAGACAGGTAACCTAAACGGAAGGCACCACTGCTTGCAAAACCTTTCTCCCAAAAATAGCCTCAGAAGAAGCAAAAGTATTTGTAAAATTTGGCAAAAGTATGCAGTGAAGACCAAGTCGCTGCCTTACAAATCTGTTCAACAGAAGCCTCATTCTTGAAGGCCCATGTGGAAGCCACAGCTCTGGTAGAATGAGCGGTAATTCGTTCAGGAGGCTGCTGTCCAGCAGTCTCATAAGCCAATCGGATGATGCTTTTCAGCCAAAAGGAAAGAGAGGTAGCAGTCGCTTTCTAACCTCTCCTCTTACCAGAATAGACAACAAACAAGGATGATGTTTGTCTGCAATCTTTAGTTGCTTGTAAATAGAATTTTAAAGCACGAACCACATCAAGATTGTGTAATAGCCGTTCCTTCTTTGAAGATGGATTAGGACACAGGGAAGGAACAATGATTTCCTGGTTAATATTCTTATTAGAAACAACTTTAGGAAGAAAACCAGGTTTGGAACGCAAAACTACCTTATCTGCATGGAACACCAGATAGGGTGAATTACACTGAAAAGCAGACAATTCTGAAACTCTTCGAGCAGAAGATATAGCTACCAAAAACAAAACTTTCCAAGATAATAACTTAATATCTATGGAATGTAAAGGTTCAAACGGAACCCCTTGAAGAACTGAAATAACTAAATTTAGACTCCATGGCGGAGCCACAGGTTTATAGACAGGCTTGATTCTGACTAAAGCCTGAGCAAACGCTTGAACGTCTGGTACCTCTGCCAGACGCTTGTGTAAAAGGATAGACAGAGCAGATATCTGTCCCTTTAAGGAACTAGCTGACAAACCTTTCTCCAATCCTTCTTGGAGAAAAGACAATATCCTGGGAATCCTAATCTTACTCCACGCGTAACCCTTGGATTCACACCAACAAAGATATTTCTGCCATATCTTATGGTAAATTTTCCTGGTGACAGGCTTTCTAGCCTGGATCAGAGTATCTATAACTGATTCAGAGAACCCACGCTTAGATAGAATTAAGCGTTCAATCTCCAAGCAGTCAGCCGCAGAGAAACTAGATTTGGATGCTTGAATGGACCCTGTATTAGAAGATCCTGCCTCGTTGGCAGTGTCCATGGTGGAACAGATGACATGTCCACTAGGTCTGCATACCAAGTCCTGCGTGGCCACGCAGGCGCTATCAGAATTACCAAAGCCTTCTCCTGTTTGATTCTGGCTACCAGACGAGGGAGAAGAGGAAACGGTGAAAAGACATAAGCCAGATTGAAGGACCAAGGCACTACTAGAGCATCTATCAATGCCGCCTTGGGGTCCCTGGACCTGGATCCGTAGAGAGGAAGTTTGGTGTTCTGACGGGACGCCATCAGATCCATTTCTGGAATGCCCCATAGCTGGGTCAGCTGAGCAAAGACCTCTGGGTGGAGTTCCCACTCCCCCGGGTGAAAAGTCCGACGACTTAGAAAATCCGCCTCCCAGTTGTCTACTCCTGGGATGTGAATTGCAGATAGATGGCAGGAGTGATCCTCCGCCCACCTGATTATTTTGTCCAGGTTGCCTTGGGCTGTGAAGCATTACCTTCTTGCTTTGCGGTTGCAGAGGTTGAAGCAGGACCGCTCCTGAAGTTGCGAAAGGAACGTAAATTAGCCTTGTTTTTAGCCTTAAAAGGCCTATCTTGCGGGAGAGCATGGCCCTTTCCCCCGGTGATATCCGAAATAATCTCTTTCAACTCGGGCCCGAAAAGGGTCTTTCCCTTGAAAGGGATATTTAGTCATTTTGATTTGGACGACACGTCGGCCGACCATGACTTGAGCCAAAGCGCTCTGCGCGCCATAATGGCAAAACCAGAATTTTTTGCCGCTAACTTAGCTAATTGCAAAGCGGCATCTGCCCGTAGAGAGGCCCTGCTGCCAGAGCCGGCAAAGAGAATGACTGGGGGGGGGAGCTAGGGGGGGAGCTATATGGACAGCTCTGCTGTGTGCTCTCTTTGCCACTTCCTGTAGGGAATGAGAATATCCCACAAGTAAGGATGAATCCGTGGACTGGATACACCTTGCAAGAGAAATATCCCTTAAAGAGACACTAAGTGCAAATTAAACCGATTGCAGCAATGCAACAAAAGGTAAGAAGAACTTTTTAAACTTACAACTGATATAACTTAGTTAAAGACTAGGGCCTAGATTTAGAGTTTGGCGTTAGCCATGAAAACCAGCGTTAGAGGCTCCTAACGCTGGTTTTAGGCTACCTCCGGTATTTGGAGTCATTAAAAAAAGGGTCTAACGCTCACTTTTCAGCCGCGACTTTTCCATTCCGCAGATCCCCTTACGTAAATTGCGTATCCTATCTTTTCAATGGGATTTTTCTAACTCCGGTATTTAGAGTCATGTCTGAAGTGAGCGTTAGACATCTAACGACAAAACTCCAGCCGCAGGAAAAAAGTCAGTAGTTAAGAGCTTTCTGGGCTAACGCCGGTTCATAAAGCTCTTAACTACTGTACTCTAAAGTACACTAACACCCATAAACTACCTATGTACCCCTAAACCGAGGTCCCCCCACATCGCCGCCACTCGATTAAATTTTTTTAACCCCTAATCTGCCGACCGCCACCTACGTTATACTTATGTACCCCTAATCTGCTGCCCCTAACACCGCCGACCCCTATATTATATTTATTAACCCCTAACCTGCCCCCCACAACGTCGCCGCCAGCTACCTACAATAATTAACCCCTAATCTGCCGACCGCAAAGCGCCGCCACCTACGTTATACTTATGTACCCCTAATCTGCTGCCCCTAACACCACCGACCCCTATATTATATTTATTAACCCCTAATCTGCCCCCCTCAATGTCGCCTCCACCTGCCTACACTTATTAACCCCTAATCTGCCGAGTGGACCGCACCACTATTATTATAAAGTTATTAACCCCTAATATGCCTCACTAACCCTATAATAAATAGTATTAACCCCTAATCTGCCCTCCCTAACATCGCCGACACCTAACTTCAATTATTAACCCCTAATCTGCCGACTGGAGCTCACCGCTATTCTAATAAATGTATTAACCCCTAAAGCTAAGTCTAACCCTAACACTAACACCCCCCTTAATACTTACCTGTAAAATAAATCCTAATATAGCTACAATATAAATTATAATTATATTATAGCTATTTTAGGATTAATATTTATTTTACAGGCAACTTTGTAATTATTTTAACCAGGTACAATAGCTATTAAATAGTTAAGAACTATTTAATAGCTAAAATAGTTAAAATAATTACAAAATTACCTGTAAAATAAATCCTAACCTAAGTTACAATTAAACCTAACACTATACTATCATTAAATTAATTAAATAAAATACCTACAATTAAACCTAACACTACACTATCAATAAATAAATTAAATACAATTCATACAAATAACTACAATGAAATAAACTAACTAAAGTACAAAAAATAAAAAAGAACTAAGTTACAAAAAATAAAAAAAATATTTACAAACATAAGAAAAATATTACAACAATTTTAAACTAATTACACCTACTCTAAGCCCCCTAATAAAATAACAAAGACCCCCAAAATAAAAAATGTCCTACCCTATTCTAAATTACTAAAGTTCAAAGCTCTTTTACCTTACCAGCCCTGAACAGGGCCCTTTGCGGGGCATGCCCCAAGAAGTTCAGCTCTTTTGCCTGTAAAATAAAACATACAATACCCCCCCCCAACATTACAACCCACCACCCACATACCCCTAATCTAACCCAAACCCCCCTTAAATAAACCTAACACTAAGCCCCTGAAGATCATCCTACCTTGTCTTCACCTCACCAGGTATCACCGATCCGTCCTGGCTCCAAAATCTTCATCCAACCCAAGCGGGGGCTGGCGATCCATCATCCGGTGGCTGAAGAGGACCAGAAAAGGCTCCAAAGTCTTCATCCTATCCGGGAAGAAGAGGCGATTCGGACCGGCAACCATCTTGATCCAAGCGGCATCTTCTATCTTCATCCGATGACGACCGGCTCCATCCTGAAGACCTCCACCGCGGACCCATCTTCTTCCGGCGACGTCCAACTGAAGAATGACGGTTCCTTTAAGGGACGTCATCCAGGATGGCGTCCCTCGAATTCCGATTGGCTGATAGGATTCTATCAGCCAATCGGAATTAAGGTAGGAATATTCTGATTGGCTGATGGAATCAGCCAATCAGAATCAAGTTCAATCCGATTGGCTGATCCAATCAGCCAATCAGATTGAGCTTGCATTCTATTGGCTGATCGGAACAGCCAATAGAATGCGAGCTCAATCTGATTGGCTGATTGGATCAGCCAATCGGATTGAACTTGATTCTGATTCGCTGATTCCATCAGCCAATCAGAATATTCCTACCTTAATTCCGATTGGCTGATAGAATCCTATCAGCCAATCGGAATTCGAGGGACACCATCTTGGATGACGTCCCTTAAAGGAACCGTCATTCTTCAGTTGGACGTCGCTGGAAGAAGATGGGTCCGTGGTGGAGGTCTTCAGGATGGAGCCGGTCGTCATCGGATGAAGATAGAAGATGCCGCTTGGATCAAGATGGTTGCCGGTCCGGATCGCCTCTTCTTCCCAGATAAGATGAAGATTTTGGAGCCTCTTCTGGACCTCTTCAGCCACCGGATGATGGATCGCCAGCCCCCGTTTGGGTTGGATGAAGATTTTGGAGCCAGGACGGATCGGTGATACCTGGTGAGGTGAAGACAAGGTAGGATGATCTTCAGGGGCTTAGTGTTAGGTTTATTTAAGGGGGGTTTGGGTTAGATTAGGGGTATGTGGGTGGTGGGTTGTAATGTTGGGGGGGGTATTGTATGGGTTTTTTTACAGGCAAAAGAGCTGAACTTCTTGGGGCATGCCCCGCAAAGGGCCCTGTTCAGGGCTGGTAAGGTAAAAGAGCTTTGAACTTTAGTAATTTAGAATAGGGTAGGGCATTTTTTATTTTGGGGGTCTTTGTTATTTTATTAGGGGGCTTAGAGTAGGTGTAATTAGTTTAAAATTGTTGTAATATTTTTATTATGTTTGTAAATATTTTTTTATTTTTGTAACTTAGTTCTTTTTTATTTTTTGTACTTTAGTTAGTTTATTTCATTGTAGTTATTTGTAGGAATTGTATTTAATTTATTTATTGATAGTGTAGTGTTAGGTTTAATTGTAGGTAATTGTAGGTATTTTATTTAATTAATTTAATGATAGTATAGTGTTAGGTTTAATTGTAACTTAGGTTAGGATTTATTTTACAGGTAAATTTGTAATTATTTTAACTATTTTAGCTATTAAATAGTTCTTAACTATTTAATAGCTATTGTACCTGGTTAAAATAAATACAAAGTTACCTGTAAAATAAATATTAATCCTAAAATAGCTATAATATAATTATAATTTATATTGTAGCTATATTAGGATTTATTTTACAGGTAAGTATTTAGCTTTAAATAGGAATAATTTATTTAATAAGAGTTAATTAATTTCGTTAGATTAAAATTATATTTAACTTAGGGGGGTGTTAGTGTTAGGGTTAGACTTAGCTTTAGGGGTTAATACATTTATTAGAATAGCGGTGAGCTCCAGTCGGCAGATTAGGGGTTAATAATTGAAGTTAGGTGTCGGCGATGTTAGGGAGGACAGATTAGGGGTTAATACTATTTATTATAGGTTTAGTGAGGCGGATTAGGGGTTAATAATTTTATTATAGTAGCGCTCAGGTCCGCTCGGCAGATTAGGGGTTAATAAGTGTAGGCAGGTGGAGGCGACGTTGTGGGGGGCAGATTAGGGGTTAATAAATATAATATAGGGGTCGGCGATGTTAGGGCAGCAGATTAGGGGTACATAGGGATAATGTAAGTAACGGCGGTTTACGTAGCGGCAGATTAGGGGTTAATAATAATATGCAGGGGTCAGCGATAGCGGGGGCGGCAGATTAGGGGTTAATAAGTGTAAGGCTAGGGGTGTTTAGACTCGGGGTACATGTTAGGGTGTTAGGTGCAGACGTAGGAAGTGTTTCCGCATAGCAAACAATGGGGCTGCGTTAGGAGCTGAACGCGGCTTTTTTGCAGGTGTTAGATTTTTTTCAGCTCAAACAGCCCCATTGTTTTCTATGGGGGAATCGTGCACGAGCACGTTTTTGAGGCTGGCCGCTTGCGTAAGCAACTCTGGTATCGAGAGTTGAAGCTGCGTTAAATATGCTCTACGCTCCTTTTTTGGAGCCTAACGCAGCCTTTATGTGGACTCTCAATACCAGAGTTATTTTTATGGTGCGGCCAGAAAAAAGCCGGCGTTAGATTTTCGGGTCGTTACCGCCAAAACTCCAAATCTAGCCGTAGGAGACTAAGGGACCGATATATCAAACGTGGGGCAGACATGATTCACTGTAGCGAATCATATCTGTCCGACATCGCTAAATGCCGACAGCATACGCTATCGGCATTTATCATTGCACAACCATTTCTGGTGAAATGCTTGTGCAATGCCGCCCTCTGCACATTTGCTGCAAATCAGCAACTAGCAGGGGTTGTCAATCCCGGTTGTATCTGAGGTGGCGGACGAGTTAAGGAAAATCCTGTTTCCGGCAAGCTGGAAGGCACGCGCAGAATAAGCAGCATCCGCTGCTTAATAAATCAGCCCCTAAGGTAGAACTTTTTAACCTTAAAACTATTAGTACTAAACTGCTGTGCTAACATTTTCAAATTAAATATTCAACAATTAACAACACAATTCTTCAACTCTACAACAAATCTGCAGTCCTGCAGATAAAAATATTTAAAAAAAAATGTGATCTTTAGATTAGAGATAAATAAATATATACACAAACACACGAGCTGCTGGTATATTCTAATTTATTTAAAGCATGCACAAGTATTAGCAAATGTCTCTAGTGAGGGGTCACACAGGTACTGCAAGCACACTGAAATACACAGGTCGGAGGCTGAAAAATGTTAGGCAGTAAAATCCCTCTTTCACTTCACTCCCTCCCCCTTAGAATGCTGAATGGCCAGGAAACGTCAAATCTATTTGCCGCTTCTTCCTGGTTTTCATTAATTTCATTAATTCTGGTCGTAGAGAGAGCCACACGCCAGAGGGCAATTTATAAGAAACGGATCAAGTAAGACCTCACTTAAAGAGACCTGCTTCTGAACTTATTCAGGCTCTTCAATTAAATTTTAAAGAATTCTCTTCTGATGAAGATAATTTTTCTGATGAGTTTTACAATTATAAATCACTTTCCTCTGATGACTCAGATTTTTCTGATTATGATAATTTTTTTAAATTTAAGAGGCGCAAAAAATCTGCTCCCTTTTCAGCCAATTTACATCTTTGCTTCTGGATGCTTTCGGCAATCCCAGATTCAAACCTGAGGATGTCAAGTACCCCAGATCCTCAGAATGGTGGAATATGTTGATTTTATCTTCATCAACCCTTAAATGAAGTGTACAGTTAACTGCATGCTAAATGTCCTTGCCCTCCTCTGCCTTCTAACTCTAAATTAACCCCTAAAATGAACCCTAAAATTGTTCCCCGGTTTCAGCATTAAACAGGGTTCTGACAGACAACCAATAAGTTATCCTGACAAACTTTTAACTATCTCTGGTTCCAAACTTTCATATTGGCTAACAATTCTGTCTATACTAACACAACTCTAGATTGCCAAGTCATTGTAAAATATATTCAGAGAGCTTTTATTTAATTAGGCAATGCAAATACTTAATTGGCCTGTGAAAGCAGGGAATTTATGCAGACTTGATCCAAAATTTACTGACTTCAGCATCTGAGACCTCTACAGACCTACACAGACTTAAAACAGCTTACTAATTATACTAAAACCTTTTCAAAATTTATCAAAAACAAAATGTATTGTCAAAAAGAGCCTTTATTCCCAATCTCGCCCCCTTTTTGATAGGCCCAGTAAAATAAGGGGTCATTTTCCCAGCTGCCAACATACCTGCTCTAGATCCTAATTTAATCAACAATTCCAAAAACAATCCACTCCTATGTTCTTCCCCTCAAGAAGTCGCCCATGGACCTGAGGTTCCCGATCTAGAGTTTTGACCTAGACATGCCTAGAAACTCTTCAGGTAACTCATCCGCTTCTTCTTCTGTCTTTTTCTTTTTCAAAAAAGATGGGTGGAAAACTAGCTTCTTTCCTTCAAAATTGGTCTATCATAACTTCAGCTCCCAGGGTTCTTCAAGCAGTAGCCAGGATCCTTATAGTCTTCATTTCCATTGTCTTCCAGATTGTTTGTCCCCATCCTATTTCCTTTTCTCTAATAGATTCTGCAGCAATAGATTCCAATATTTTCTAAACAAGCTGTAGAGAGAGTTCTTATAGACGACAACTACATAAGCAACATTTCTTGATCAAAAAGAAAAAACATAATTTATGTAAGAACTTACCTGATAAATTAATTTCTTTCATATTGGCAAGAGTCCATGAGCTAGTGATGTATGGGATATACAATCCTACCAGGAGGGGCAATGTTTCCCAAACCTCAAAATGCCTATAAATACACCCCTCACCACACCCACAATTCATTTTAACGAATAGCCAAGAAGTGGGGTGAAAAAGAAAGGAGTTAAACACATCAACAAAGGAATTTGGAAATAAGTGTGCTTTATACAAAAAAATCATAACCACCATAAAAAGGGTGGGCATCATGGACTCTTGCCAATATGAAAGAAATTAATTTATCAGGTAAGTTCTTACATAAATTATGTTTTCTTTCATGTAATTGGCAAGAGTCCATGAGCTAGTGACATATGGGATATCAATACCCAAGATGTGGAACGCTACACAAGAGTCACTAGAGAGGGAGGGACAAAATAAAAACAGCAATTTCGCTGAAAAAAATTCATTCACAACCCAAATATAAGTTTATTCTCAAAAAATAAAACGAAAAACTTAAATCATAAGCAGAAGAATCAAACTGAAACAGCTGCCTGAAGAACTTTCCTACCAAAAACTGCTTCCGAAGAAGCAAATACATAAAAATGGTAGAATTTAGTAAAAGTATGCAAAGAAGACCAAGTTGCTGCTTTGCAAATCTGGTCAACTGAAGCTTCATTCTTTAAAGCCCAAGAAGTGGAAACTGATCAAGTAGAATGAGCTGTAATTCTCTGAGATGGGGCTTTACCCAACTCCAAATAAGCTTGATGAATCAAAAGCTTTAACCGTGATGCCAAAGAAACGGCAGAAGCCTTCTGACCTTTCCTGGAACCAGAAAAGATAACAAATAGACTAGAAGTCTTCCTGAAATCTTTAGTAGCTTCAACATTATATTTCAGAGCTCTCACCACATCCAAAGAATGTAAAGATCTCTCCAAAGAATTCTTAGGATTAATACACAAAGAAGGGACAACAATTTCTCTATTAATGTTGTTAGAATTCACAACCTTACGTAAGAATTTAAATGAAGTCTGCAAAACTGTCTTATCCTGATGAAAAATCAGAAAAGGAGATTCACAAGAGAGAGCTGATAATTCAGAAACTCTTCTAGCAGAAGAGATTGCCAAAAGGAACAACACTTTCCAAGAAAGTAGTTTAATGTCCAAAGAATGCATAGGCTCAAATGGAGGAGCCTGTAAAGCCTTCAAAACCAAATTAAGACTCCAAGGAGGAGAGATTGATTTAATGACAGACTTCATACGAACCAAAGCCTGTACAAAACAGTGAGTATCAGGAGGTTTAGCAATTTTTCTGTGGAATAAAACAGAAAGAGCAGAGATTTGTCCTTTCAAGGAACTTGCAGACAAACCTTTATCCAAACCATCCTGAAGAAACTGTAAAATGCAAGGAATTCTAAAATAATGCCAAGAAAAATTATAAGAAGAACACCATGAAATGTAAGCCTTCCAAACTCGATAATAAATATTTCTAGAAACAGATTTACAAGCCTGCAACATAGTATTAATCACTGAGTCAGAGAAACCTCTATGACTAAGAACTAAGCGTTCAATTTCCATACCTTCAAATTTAATGATTTGAGATCCTGATGGAAAAACGGACCTTGAGATAGAAGGTCTGGCATTAATGGAAGTGGCCAAGGTTGACAACTGGACATCCGAACAAGATCTGCATACCAAAACCTGTGAGACCATGCTGGAGCCACCAGCAAAACAAACGATTGCTCCAAGATGATTTTGGAGATCACTCTTGGAAAAAGAACTAGAGGCGGGAAAATATAAGCAGGTTGATAACACCAAGGAAGTGTCAACGCATCCACTCCTTCCGCCCGAGGATCCCTGGACCTGGACAGGTACCTGGGAAGTTTTTTGTTTAGATGAGATGCCATCAGATCTATTTCTGGAAGCCCCCACATCTGAACAATTTGAGAAAACACATCTGGGAGGAGAGACCATTCTCACAGATGTAAAGTCTGACGACTGAGATAATCCGCTTCCCAATTGTCTATATCTGGGATATGAACCACAGAAATTAGACAGGTGGATTCCGCCCAAACAAGTATCCGGGATGCTTCTTTCATAGCTTGAGGACTGTGTGTCCCACCCTGATGATTGACATATGCCAGAGTTGTGATAGAGGCCAAAACTGAAGAGCCCTGAGAATTGCACAGAGTTCCAAAATATTGATTGGTAATCTCGCCTCTTGAGATTTCTAAACCCCTTGTGCTGTCAGAGATCCCCAAACAGCTCCCCAACCTGAAAGACTCGCATCTGTTGTGATCACAGTCCAGGTCGGACGAACGAAAGAGGCCCCTAGAATTATATGATGGTGATCTAACCACCAAGTCAGAGAAAGTCAAACATTGGGATTTAAGGATATTAATTGTGATATCCTTGTATAATCCCTGCACCGTTGGTTCAGCATACAAAGCTGGAGAGGTCTCATATAAAAACGAGCAAAGGGGATTGCGTCCGATGCTGCAGTCATGAAACCTAAAACTTCCATGCACATAGCTACTGAAGGGAATGACTGAGACTAAAGGTTGCGACAGGCTGCAACCAATTTCAAACGTCTCTTGTCTGTTAGAGAAAAAGTCATGGACACTGAATCTATCTAAAAACCTAAAAAGGTTACCCTTGTCTGAGGAATCAAAGATTTTTTTGGTAAATTGATCCTCCCACCATGTCTTCGAAGAAACAACACTAGTTGATTTGTGTGAGATTCTGCAGAACGTAAAGACTGAGCGAGTACCAAGATATCGTTCAAATAAGGAAACACGGCAATACCCCGCTCTCTGATTACAGAGAGTAGGGCACCGAGAACATTTGAAAAGATTCTTGGAGCTGTCGCTAGGCCAAAAGGAAGAGCAACAAATTGGTAATGCTTGTCTAGAAAAGAGAATCTCAGGAACTGAAAGTGATCCTGATGAATCGGAATATGAAGATATGCATCCTGTAAGTGTATTGTGGACATATAATGCCTTTGCTGAACAAAAGGCAGAATAGTCCTTATAGTCACCATTTTGAAAGTTGGTACTCTTACATATTGATTCAAAATCTTTTAGATCCAGAACTAGTCTGAATGAATTTTCTTTCTTTGGGACAATGAATGAATAGATTTTAATAAAACCCCAGACCCTGTTCCTGAAACGGAACTGGCATGATTACCCCTGATAACTCCAGGTCTGGAATGCGTGAGAGAAAAAATCTTGTCACAGGCGGTCTTACTCTGAATCCTATTCTGTACCCCTGAGAGACAATACTCTGAATCCAATGATTTTGGACCGAATTGATCCAAACATCTTTGAAAATTTTTTAATCTGCCCCTACAAGCTGAGCTGGAATGAGGGCCACACCTTCATGCGGACTTGGGGGCTGGCTTTGATCTCTTAAATGGCTTGGATTTATTCCAATTTGAGGAAGGCTTCCAATTGGAAACAGATTCCTTTGGGGAAGAATTAGATTTCTGTTCCTTAATATGTCGAAAGTAATGAAAATGGTTAGAAGCTTTAGATTTACCCTTAGGTTTTTTATCCTGAGGCAAAAAAACTCCCTTCCCCCCAGTGACAGTTGAAATTATTGAATCCAACTGAGAACAAAAAAATGTATTACCTTGGAAAGACAGACGCCTAGATTACGCGTTTTGTCGGTAATGGTGTGCGGTGCTAACAAACAGTTTATGCTCACTGCTCACCTACAGACAACACTGGTATTACGGGTTTTAACAAACCCGGCGTTAGCCGCAGAAAAGTGAGCGGAGAGCAAAATTTTGCTCCACATCTCACCTCAATACCAGTGCTGCTTACTGTAGCGGTGAGCTGGCTGAACATGCTCGTGCACGATTTCCCCATAGGGATCAATGGGGGAGAGCCGGCTGAAAAAAACCTAACACCTGCAAAAAAGCAGCGTAAAGCTCCTAATGCAGCCCCATTGATTCCTATGGGGAAACACGTTTAAGTCTACACCTAACACCCTAACATGAACCCCGAATCTAAACACCCCTAATCTTACACTTATTAACCCCTAATCTGCCGCCCCCAACATCACCTGCATTATATTATTAACCCCTAATCTGCCGCTCCGGAAACCGCTGCCACCTACATTATACTTATGAACCCCTAATCTGCTGCCCCCAACATCGCCAACACCTACATTATATTTATTTAAAACTAAACACTTACCTATAAAATAAACCCTAGCTAGCTACAATATAACTAATAGTTACATTGTAGCTAGTTTAGGATTTATTTTTATTTTACAGGCAACTTTGTATTTATTTTAACTAGGTAGAATAGTTATTAACTATTTAATAGCTACCTAGTTAAAATAAAGACAAATTTATCTGTAAAATAAAACCTAACCTAAGTTACAATTACATCTAGCACTACACTATAATTAAATTAATTCCCTAAATTAACTACAATTAAATACAATTAAATACAATTATCTAAAGTACGAAAAAAATCAAACACTAAATTACAGAAAATAATAAAATAATTACAAGTTTTTTAAACTAATTACACCTAATCTAATCCCGCTAATAAAATAAAAAATCCCCCCAAAATAATAAAAAGCCCTACCCTATACTAAATTATAAATAGCCCTTAAAAGGGCCTTTTGCGGGGCATTGCCCCAAAGTAATCAGCTCTTTTACCTGTAAAAAAAAGTACAAAACCCCCCAACATTAAAACCCACCACCCACACACCCAACCCTACTCTAAAACCCACCTAATACCCCCTTAATAAAACCTAACACTAACCCCTTGAAGATCACCCTACCTTGAGAAGTCTTCACCCAACTGGGCCGAAGTCCTCAACGAAGCCGGGCGAAGTGGTCCTCCAGACGTGCAGAAGTCTTCATCCAGGCGGCATCTTCTATCTTCATCCATCTGGCGCGGAGCGGGTCCATCTTCAAGACATCCAACGCGGAGCATCCTCTTCGTTCTTCATCCGACGACTGAATGAAGGTTCCTTTAAATGACGTCATCCAAGATGGCGTCCCTTCAATTCCGATTGGCCCATAGAATTCTATCCGCCTATCGGAATTAAGGTAGAAAAAATCGTATTGGCTGATGCAATCAGCCAATAGGATTGAACTTCAATCCTATTGGCTGATTGGAACAGCCAATAGGATTGAGGTCGCATTCTATTGGCTGTTTCAATCAGCCAATAGGATTGAAGTTCAATCCTATTGGCTGATTGTATCAGCCAATAGGATTTTTTCTACCTTAATTCCGATTGGCTGATTGGATTCCAAGCAGAATTGAAGGGACGCCATTGAAAAAATAGGATACGCAATTGACATAAGTGGATTTGCTGTATTTTTGAGTCTGGCCGAAAAAGTGAGCGGTACACCTGTATCTGCAAGACTCGTAATACCAGCGGGCATTAAAAAGCAGCATTGGGACCTCTCAACGCTGCTTCTTAAGGTTAACGCAAGACTCGTAATCTAGCAGAGATATAGCAATCTGGACTTTGAAGTCATATCAGCATTCCAAGATTTAAGCCACAAAGCTCTTCTAGCTAAAATAGCTAAAGACATATATCTAACATCAATTTTGATGATATCAAAAATGGCATTAATTATTAGCATGTTGAATCAACTTAACAATGCTAGACAAATCATGATCTGATACTTGTTGCGCTAAAGTTTCCAACCAAAAATTTGAAGCAGCTGCAACATCAGCCAAAGAAATTGCAAGCCTGAATATAAATAAGCCTTCCTTAAATAAGATTCAAGTTTCCTATCTAAAGGATCTTTAAAAGAAGTACTATCTTCCGTAGGAATAGTAGTACATTTAGCAAGAGTAGAGCTAGCCCCATCAACTATGGGGATCTTTTTCCAAAACTCCAATCTAACTGCTGGCAAAGGATACCATTTTGTAAACCTTGAAGAAGGAATAAAAGAAGTACCAGGCCTATTCCATTGTTTAGAAATCCTATCAGAAATAGCAAATTATCAATTTCTTTATATGGCAGTTTCAGGAACGGGAAAAAATGCAAACAGCATAGCCCTCTGACATAGAAAAAGGCAAGAGGCAAATAGGAATGGGGTCTTAAATAATGAAAACATTTGGTGCCAAGTATGATGCACAGCAAACTGAAAAATATTTTTTGGCGCCAAACACGTCCGGAAAGTACACACTTGCGTGATAGATGACACAACCATGTGAAGGACTCGGCATCAACTAAGACGCCGGAAATGATGCATTTTTGTCAACTAATGTAATTTTGCACCAAAAAAATCTTGCACCAAGAATGACGCAATAAACTTTGGAATTTTGCACCCTTGCGAGCCTAATTCTGCCCGCGAATTTAAAAGACAGTCAATTTGAAAAAGAGACTATACCCCAGGTAAGAAATACATTTTCATAAAAAGGCATTTCCCAGATATGAAACTGACAGTCTGCAAAAAAGAAATATACTGAAAACCTGAATCATGGCAAATATAAGTACAAAATATATATTTAAACTTTATATAAATACATAAAGTGCCAAACTATAGCTGAGAGTGTCTTAAGTAATGAAAACATACTTACCAAAAGACACCCATCCACATATAACAGATAGCCAAACCAGTACTGAAGCGGTTATCAGTAGAGGTAATGGAATATGAGAGTATATCGTCGATCTGAAAAGGGAGGTAGGAGATGAATCTCTACGACCAATAACAGAGAACCTATGAAATAGATCCCCGTGAGGAAAACCATTGCATTCAATAGGTGATACTCCCTTCACATCCCTCTGACATTCACTGTACTCTGAGAAGAATCAGGCTTCAAAGAAGCGCATATCAATGTAGAAATCTTAGCACAAACTTACTTCACTACCTCCATAGGAGGCAAAGTTTGTGAAACTGAATTGTGGGTGTGGTGAGGGGTGTATTTATAGGCATTTTGAGGTTTGGGAAACTTTGCCCCTCCTGGTAGGATTGTATATCCCATACGTCACTAGCTCATGGACTCTTGCCAATTACATTAAATAAATAGGACATTTCCTCCAGTCATCAGTTTAAAAACTCCAACTAATTTATGTGACTTATCAGCATTTTAAAATGTAGGATTTTTCTTCTTCTTCAGGATTGTCTCTTGGCTTGTTCACCTAGACTTGAAAGATGCCTACCTCACAGTTTCTATTCACCCATCCCACAGGAATCACTCTCTCTGGCAGTTTACCTGCCTACCTTTCAGTCTGTCCTCTGCCCCCTGAATCTTTATAAAAATCCTCACACCAGTAACTGCCTGGCTTCTCTTCAGAGGTATTCGCCTTATCGTCTACCTAGACGACATTATCATCCTTGATCAAAACCAATCAATGCTTGTTTCTCATCTCAACCTCACAAATTACCTTCTAGAGATCTTGGGGTTTATAATCAACAAAGAGACATCAATACTTTTTCCTAATTAAACATTAGTTTCTCTGGGTTTTCAAATCAACACACTCTCAGTCTTCCCCTAGAAAAAGTCAAGAACATCACATCAAGAAGGACATTTTCTCCCTCCTCAAGAAGACTGCTCTTTTTAAGTCATAGGTCTACTTTCTTCCTCCATACTGGTTATCCATTATTAAGCCCTCGTTTCAGAAAGTCTCTCCTATCCCCATCTTATATATCTCCCAAGATGTCGAAGAAGAACTTATTTGATGGATTACACATAGAAATATGGAACAGACAAACGATTTATGGCTTAACTCCAGATCACATCATAGAAGCAGATGCCAGCAAACAGGTTAAGGCGCGGGTTGCAGATCCTCCATCACGGGAGTCAAATGGGCCTCTCTAGAATCAAATATTCACATCAACTGCAAATAACTTCTAGCTGGCTCCCTTGCAGTTTGAAGCTTCCTCAAATCATATCTTCCTACTTCAGTTTTTCTCCGGATGGAAAATTTGTCTGCTGTCAATTATCTGAATTGTATATGAGGCACGATACATACCAGGATTATCCAATGATCAGAAATTAGACAGATTTATTTTCTTAAAAATGTCTTTTTCCAGAGGTCCATTTTGTTTAGACTTATTTGCTTCCTGATCAAGCTTCCAAATCAAACCCTTCTTCAGTTGAAAGACAAATCCAGAAGCAGCAGTGGAGGCATTCCTTCAAACCTGGCACCCCTTTAGGTACATATCTTTCCCCCCTCTCCATGATCCCTCACACTCTAGTCCACATTTGCAGGAACTTAGCCTCCATCCTCCTCATAACTCCTCTCTGGCCAACCCTATCCTGGAACCCCGCTCTCCTGAAACTTTCCATCCAACATCTACTTGTCCATTATTTTGCTCACTGACCTTCCAGGGAATCCTCCCCCGCTCACCTTGACAGTCTCCCTACCCCTTGTAGCCTGGATTTCAAGGAATCTTGGTCTCTCAAATGACTTTCTCAAAGATCTAGATCTCTAATTCAAGACTCATAGGCCCCAGTACTAAACAATGCTACCTCACTGCCTAGTAAAAATAGGTTATCTGGTGTCTCCAGAGGAATTTGTATCCCTTTTCAGCATCTCTAAATCATATTTTAGACTATCTTTAACACCTTTTGGATTCTGGATTAGTTTACAGATTCATTAATTTAGCCTGTTCCACTATTTTGGTCATTCCTTTATTAATAACACTCCACTCCAGTTGGCAAACTACACCAATTATGCAGGCTTCTCAAAGCCATAAGTCTTTAGAAAGCTCCTTCTTCTAAATACTTGTTTTTCTTGGACATAGATTTAGTCCTTTCTCTATTTTGAAACGGTCCTCCTAATAATTTGCTCTCTCTCAAACAACTCTCATCCAAACTTGCCAATCTTGTTTGTCTTTTGTCTTTCTGTAGAGTTTCGGATGTCAAAGCCATCGACATCAACTCTAAAAAAAAATTCTCTTTTTGGTGTTATCCACTCTAAAAAAAATAAATGACTCTATTTTTTACCCCGATTTTAACACCCTAATTTTTGTGTTATACACTGAAGGAATATGATTCTAAAAATGATTTACTACAACATACTAGTTCTTCTCAACTTCTCATTTCTTACATTCCCCCTCATAAACCTGTCTCTTTCAGGTGGGTTAAATGGATTATCGTAGCTTTAGTGCAGGTATAATATAGATTTTATTAAAGACACAGAGACAAATATTTCCCGCCCTGATATATTTTCCTTTCCCTTTTTAATTTTCTTGCCTTAGATTTGATTAACAATGTTTTTATTATTACTCCTAGCATCTTCTACCCAACTGCATTGAACACTTCCTTTTGGTTAAAACTACTCCTTCACATCTTCAAGATTCAGTGGATCCCAACATGCATCTTCAGTTCTTTCAAGGAGGAGACACTTTTGTTGATTTTTAAATTGTTCATTGTATTTTGTGATTAGTTTTTCTTTGTTGTTCTGTTTTGGTGTTTCATTGTGTATTTTCCATGGTTTATTTCCTTTCTTAATTTTTGCATCAAACAAGAAAGAGGAGGTATTTGTGCACTCTGGACTGTTTATGGACACTACTGTCAATCCCATTGGCTGATCTCAGCTGCTCCATCTATATGTCTCATTGATCTCCTTGTTTTTTAATGGTTTTCTCCTTACTATATTTTTTTTGAATATTTGTATTCTCTTTAAAAAGAAAGTAAAGCAAATATGTGTCTCTGTGTCTTTTAATAAAATCTAGATTATACCTGCACTAAAGCTAGGATAGGAATTTTCTGTCAAACCATCTTTTTTATGCACTTCTATTTTCTAGTTTACAGATAATAAGTAACTAATCTTAAAACAAATATAAAATAAAATATTGCTCTATTTGCAACTTCAACCACAGGGTAGGGAAGCTGTGTGCACTAATACTTTAGCTGTGCGCTACATAAAAAGCTGTGTGCGCACATAAGCGCAAAGCTTTAAGGGAACAGTTGTTGTACTACTGCACCAATAAATCAACTTTATAGGAAGATTTGTCTAATGACCAAAGTGTTATGTAGTGCACCACAAGATTATTTCTGATGACAGAAAACTTAAAAACCTTTGACATTTGACTGTGTACAAAGCTACTCAGACAAGCACAACAAGCCTTTGCTGTGTTTATTGATACTACACTATAATTCTAAACTGTGTTTAATGTTAACAATCCATGCTAATATACAGTGCTAGCAAAACAAAGAATGAATTAAATCCTACAGTGGCTGCAATTTATTATATTGAGAGAAAGTGTAAGTTGCTGACAAACCTGAACTATCATAGAAGAAAAAGTCTTGGAGAAGATTTGGCAAAAAACAGTAAAACTTCAAATACAAAACGAGAAAGTTGTTTTTCTTTGTGCATCTAGGAGAAAGCACAGCAAATTACGATAATACTTGGAGGGGCACACTAGCATCCACTACCACTCCTTTCCTAATCCCATCCCCATGGCAATCCCAATGCACCCTTTCCACCTCTTATGCCTATTAGTGCCCCCCTTACTGCCCCACAGGAGTAGTACCACCAACTTTGGGAATCACTGTCCTAGATGATACCAAAATATAAAAGGAGGAGAAAGAGAGGAGAGATAATGCATGTGAACAGTGCTAAGAAATGGAATAGGAAATCAGACAAAACTTTTGCAAGTATAAATATTTCACTATGTGCACATGCTATATCACAGTGGCATCCTTACCACACTTGAAGAAGGAAGAATGTTTTCTAATAAGATAGTTTTCTAACAAGAAGTGATTAAACCAATAATTTTGTATCAGTGATATTTGCAGCCCATTTTTATACCAGTAATACAAATGTATGGCACAGTTTTTCTTTCAAGTCCTCTTTGTCACAAGTGACAAAATAAATAGTTTTGTCTGAAGTTAGGCAACTGTGGAATATCCAACAAAGATAAGACCCCTAGGATTTTATCATGCATCTAATGACACCAATGCCATTCTATATTAGTAACACACATGCATTCACGTTATCTATGTTCACAACACATACTTCATGCACACCTACTTGGTCCACAATTATTATTCTATGTTATTTCAAACTTGCTGTTTGTTGCACACATAATTATGATATACACTTATGTTTGTTTTGTGGGTAATAATTGTATTGCATGTTTCTTTATACTGCTCATTACAAAGAGCTTGGTATATCCAGAGTGCTATGTTATATGTGATTAGCCAACAACTGCTGAGGTACCATTACATGCGATCTGTTTTGTTTGATCATTATTATAGGCATTTGGCATTAAAAAAAACATAATAAATGTGTTGTAATAATCTTAGCATCATCCAAGTGGTACTGTCCTCTCTTCATAAGAGAATAATTTATAATATAAACCCCACATCAGACATGAACAATGTGATCAATTAATGTGCTTTCTGTCTTGGGTTGTTATCCTGCTCTCCACAATCCATCTATCTTCATACATTCCTACATAAATTTTTCCTGCACATGGTGTGATATATGTACATAGATGGATAAAAAAAACACAAACCCTTACTGTATGCTTTGTAACATATCATTATACTGATTCAATTCAATGTATAAAAAAGAGAAATAAATTGTGATGTTCAGATCAGTTCTCTGAAAATTCTCTCTTATAAAACCAAGTCACACAGGCTCATCATATTCTATGCTTACATTTAATATTATCCTTTTATGTCTGAGGGATATATGGTTCTAAGATATTGTTACCATGTTTCATCATATGCTAACATTATCAAATAATTTATGTGTGACCATGAGTGTGAGTCACAAATATATCTTAGATTTTATTATATGCCTGGGAACAAACTGTTTCATACACATAAATCCCTACAAGGAAATTGAAAAGGATTAAAATGTGCATAGTAATATCAAACATACCAGAAAAACATAAATTATGCTTACCTGATCATTTTCTTTTCTTCAGATGGAAAGAGTCCACAGCTGCATTCATTACTTTTGGGAAATTCAGAACCTGGCCTCCAGGAGGAGGCAAATACACCCCAGACAAAGGCCCAAACACCCAGAGGCGTAACTAGAAACCACAGGGCCCAGGTGCAAGAATCTAAGAAGGGCCCCCCACCCAAAAAATGTGAATTTGATACATATCTTTTTTTTTACATTTAACAGAAAAAAAAATGTGAATCAGATTACATGTCTGTAAAAGGAGGTACCCTGTGTCCACAGTTTGTGAGATGGTCTGACCCCCTATTACTGTATATAGTGACACTGTTTAACCCACCAGTACTGTATATAGTGAGTCAGTGACACAGTCTGTAATCTGCCGGTGAGATGGCTGGCCTGACCCTACCCGCCCCAGTACTTTATAAAGTGATCACAGTAGTCAGTGACATGGTCCAGCCCCCCTGTACTGTATATAGTGGTACTGTATAGTGACACTGTTTACCCTCCGCCCCCCCCCATCTGTAGTAACAAGGTCTGTAATTTGATGGTTCCACAAACATACACACACACATACATGCATAAATACACACACAGTCACATACATACATACATACACATAAACACCAATGGGTAAAACAGAAACACTAACCCCTGTAGTCAGACACACTACAGAGACAAAAAACACAGCACATCCCATCTAAGAGTAAAAGTTTTTAATATACGCACAATTTGCGCTAATTAAAAATGCACACTTACAAGAGAACAATAAAAACAAGCAATATATACTCGCTCTGAGTATGTGAGCGTCCACGCTCTGAGAGTATGAGACCTACGAGTGCCAGGGAATGATGGTAGAGTTGAACCGAGCCTCGTCCGAGATATGCGCTGTATCCGTGGGCTGGTAAGGAGCACCTGGGTCATCGGAGAACATCAGTGATGTCAGAGCGCTGTGTTCCTGCTAGTCAGTTACAACACATACACATGTATATAATACAGGTCAAATGAAAGAGATTTGATTATGCAACATTTATGACACCTTCAAGTCCAGAGTTCGCAATTTTATAGTTAGAGTCACACCTTATCTCTTTATAAGCCACCAGTACCTTCAACAACTCATACAGCCCTCTTGGCAAAGTCCGGACGTTTACCAGACAAAAACGCGTTGAGTTAACACAACGCTCTGACGTCACTGACGTCCTCCGATGACCCAGGTGCTCCTTACCAGCCCACGGATACAGCGCATATCTCGTATGAGGCTTGGTTCAACTATACCATCATTCCCTGGCACTCATAGGACTCTCATACTCTCAGAGCGTGGATGCTCACATACTCAGAGCGAGTATACATTGCTTATTTTTATTGTTCTCTTGTAAGTGTGCATTTTTAATTAGCGAAAATTGTGCGTATATTCTCCAGCAGTACCTAAGGTTTTTTCCATACCTGTTCCAGGTACGGCACAAAAGTCACCAATTTCGTTTTGTTTTGGATTCTATCTTTTCACCACCATGGATTCACTGTAAAGAGTTCTACCATACTCTGAGGACATAACTCTCCCCCGATTTGGGACACTCCTGATAATCACATAAGTATTACACCAGTGGGTGATTTTTGACTATAATTACTGGACATGACACTGTGACTGTGAATCTAACATTTAGATATCCTGCCCATTTTTCCAATTATCACACTGATATATATATCTGGTTTAATCATTTACATAGATATTTCTCTTTAGACGCTTACGGTATTCTTTTTTTCAGATTTAGCACAACCACACACAGAAAGCACAGTATTTTTCTTTGTTTGTTGTAGTCAGAGACACTAGTGAAGCATCAAGTCACACTCGCATGACATCAGTGCAGGCAGTGGCAGGTCAACGGTTTTTTTTGTGGCCCACTTCCCTCATTCCCCAGTCATTCTGCCGAGGAACAAGAAAAAAAAAAAGACGACGCCCCACAGAAAAAATTCGGGTGGGGAGCTGTGGACTTTTTCCATCTGAAGAAAAGAAAATTATCAGGTAAGCATAATTTATGTTTTTCTTCATAAATGGAAAGAGTCCACAGCTGCATTCATTACTTTTGGGAAAACAATACCCAAGCTATAGAGGACACTGAATGCTAAAACAGGAGGGTACAAAAGGCGGCCCATTCTGAGGGCACCAGGCCTGAAACCCCTACCCAGGAAAAAACCCGCTTTGTCCGAAGCCAAGAAAACTTTGAAAAGGACACTGACCCACAGAAGATCACAAGCCTTGCTAGAGACCACGGAAAATAGACTCGACAGAGCCAACACACCTCCGGGAGACACCATCGCCCAACAGTCGGTCCCCCACAACACACTAGAGAAAGGGATCAACTCCGTAAACTCCCAAAATAAAGAAGAGAACACAGAGAAACCAGACAAGTATACCCAAAAAATGCTAAATAGGGTACAACAAGTTCCAAATAAAATTAGGAAAAAACTCCAGAACCAAGTCAAGCTCACAGAGACCAAAAACCAGTCCTGAGAAACAAGGGGAGGCAACGCCCAGACCCCAAAGAGTACATAAACCTCAAAATTAGGACTGGGATCCAAAAACAGAGAAAAAAACCTCCTATTACAGTGCAACGCACCCTAAATAACAACTGAAGATGACGTTCTCAAGTTGCAAGGAACTCAGAATATCAAAATATACAAAAATATACATGCCCCAAACCCAGATAGAAATCACCTGCATCAAGCACATGTAATAGTCATACCAGAATGACTTGTAAACAAAAATAAGTAAAGAGCAGCTGAAGTAGATTTGATAAAAAATACACTTCCCAGTAATGGGAATCAAACCTGAGTTGTCAAAAGACCCAAGCTGTTGCTCTAACCATTATACCCAATCAGAGCACCAACCCCACTTTCAAACTGCAAAACATCCTCTGAGCAGTGGACACATCACAGGCTATCCACAAGCCACCAAAGCTACTCACGTAACTTGAACATGGAGAAGCACCTAAACCTCAAAGAGGCTCACTGTACCTCAAGACTTGAGGACTAACCCCAGATTCTGCTCCCAACACCACACCAGCCCAGTGACAGGCAGATCTGACAAGCAGGGGAACAAAAAGACCACAATCTCTGGCTCAGAAAAGACACAGAATGGGACGGACCTATCCACCCCAATAGAGTTCAGGAGCCCACCCAAACAGGTCCCTCAATTAGGAACTCCCAAGAGAACCTCATAGAGATGAACAGAGAAATGCAGTAGATCGCCATATTACCCAGCACGATATTAATGACAGTCTCAATACAGAGACCTCAATCTCCACAGACGGAACAGAACAACCCACTATAGGGTAAAATACCCATTCCAATCACCTGCCCACAAGACACGACCGCCAACCTCCCGAGAGAGGAAATTCCACCTCCTAAAGGAGAGCAAAATTACCCCTCAAGGGGAAGAGCACAGATAACAACAGTGCACAAGCCCCAAACAGGAATCCGTAGCCTGATGAAAACAAAAGCTGAATGAAAATCATCCAGACATCAAAACACAGAAGAACTCCCAATGAAGGAGAGCACCCTTCATTAAAAGGATAGGACAGACCAAAAAAAGAGAGTATCCAAAAAAGCATAGATCCTGGTCAAGCTGCAAGCAGCTCACTAACTAGAACATGTCACAGCCAATGTTCCCTGGAAAAACTGGAACGCACTGAACCAGACACAGAATCATAAGGTTCCGGATATCCGGAAAGATCCAAGACAAAAAGTATAGGCCCGAGCCAAGAAATGTGTGGAAACAACCACACCCCAGTGAACACAAATACCCCGTCTGAAAACAGACCTCACAGGGAAATGACCGGACTAACAGGAAAAACAGAAAACAAGAGTCACTCAAAAATTCCCAACTCAAAGGGAGAGAACACCACGTGCCGGAGTCCAGTACTCCAAAAGGAGCTAGAGCACAACAGTCACTACAAGACTCGAGTCCAAAAGGTGTGCAGAACAACACCAAGACATCCAAGACCAAGGGAAAACATTGAGGACCAAGTCGTCCGAAGAGGGAGTAGAACAAGGCTAGAGCAAACCACGAGGCTACACCAGTGTGCCCCTAAACATCTCCATAAACACATCAGAGTACGCAACCAGAGGAACCCACCTAAGGAAAAAGAATGCAAAGCATCTCAACCCCGGTAGAAAAAAAAAACCCTAAGCAAAGCTTGGAGAAGGAGACAACACAGCCTATCGTCCCTGATAGGGAAAAAACTAACTCCCAAAAACAGGAAAAAGGCCACAGGCCATCTCAGAAGACGGCTAAACCACTAAGGAAAACAGATAAAATCTGGAAGTCTCCAAAAAGCCCCTAAAAAGCAAAACCGCCAGGAACCGGAGGCAAGGAGGCCCTAAATCCTCCAGACCTTCATCCACGCGGGAAGGAACACTCTAAGTCCCGACAGACATCGGAAACAACTGAGTGTGTCGCAGCAGAACTCCACTGACTCCCAGATGACCAGCTCCATGACACACAAACCCTTATGTCCTTCCTCAATGCTCAGCAGAATTTGTAAATTAAAACAAGAATAATAATAATGTGAAGCACTCTGCGCTCTACCCGGATCAACCAGGTAAAACAGGCGCCACGAGTCTGAAATAGGGACAGAAGGATCTGAACCCAAGCAGGACTAGCCTGCAAACAAGGGCCCAAGGCCTCACATATTCACCCAGAGGGAGAATAAACGGCAGATAAACATAGGACCAAACAAGTCCTCTAGACAAACTTCCGTAGAAGTAAACAGTGAGATCATGGGTTGCAAGCATCTATTCTAGAAAATAAAATTCCCGAAGGAAAAATAAAACAAACATGAGCTGTAAGTATAAACAATCATCCTAACCGGAGTTAAAAAAGAAGGCAACCTGTAGGTTATCGCCCAATAAGAACAGACGCACCCACAGGATAACAACAGGTACCCTGTTCTTCCAAGCTCATAACTGGAAAAGGATACTCAACAAATAAGCCTATAAGAGGAATACTTCATCCCCTTATAACTAATTCTGAAAGCTATTCCAAGAAGAAGACTGAGAATTCCCAGATCCATTAAGGATGGGATCTTCCAACGACGCCAAAGCGTGCCTCAATAGAACACGAAGGCGCGCCAGTCTATGCCGAAAAGCACAGCATACCCCACTGGAGCAAAAGACGACTCTGGCCCGAAGGTTGACTCCCTGAAGCCTCAGGGACAGTCGTTCCCCCAGAGAGCTGAACAGGCCATCCCATACCTGTGGAGCCCCAGATAACGGAACACGAACAATATCTGAAGCAACTTTCTGGAAGTTGCAGATTCGCCAGCGCCAAAATTATGGACATGCGACATTGTGCCGAAACCCCCGGTGGGAACAAGCCACCTTCCCGAGAAGGATAAGCAAAGTCTGGGTTACCTGCATGCATAGCAAGAGATGGTGGAAGGGAACTCGCCACTTGGAGGACAGAAGCCCCAGAGGCGGATAGCTCAGAGGCCCCATGATTTCCTGATCCAGAGGAATTGAACACTCTAATACAGCATTCAGAACATAACTAATAGGCTTGTATAATCCGGGGCAATACGGATTCTGCGCAAGGAGTAGAATCTGAAACAGAGACGTCCGTATCCCCAATATCAGACTCCTCCATAATTAGGATAGTGAATACAAAAGAGTGGACTAAAAAATCTAAAAGGCACCTGACACCCACAATGGCTGGGGCCACCTTCTAAGAACCAGCCACCAGCAGACCAAAATGTCTCCGTCACCACATGGTCAGGAATGCGGAAATGGAGCCCAAAAATGTGATCACACCTGGTCACCAGGTGAAAAAGCGTGCCGACCGTAAGGTCACGTCACTTTCCTAAAGCCGTTATGTTTCACAAGCCATTAGCCAAAATAACACTACATATAAGCAGCTTGAATCATATAACAATCAAGATTTAAAATCCCACTGTTCAGTCTCCTATTGATACATTGTTTATTGATGTAGTGGGATTCCCACATGAACATTGCTATGCACAATATTCATCAAACAGACTTTGTATCCAACCCACTTGAAGAAACATCATTACTATTTCCTCAAATGTTTAAATCCCTAAATGTACATTATGGACTGTATGGTAATGTCCCTCTCCTGGCTTATCTTTTTTTTTTTGTCTTTGTACTTCTCTTCATAACCATTAATAAAGCTCTTTTTGAAGAAAAAAATAAAAACAAAATCCCACTGTTCAATAACCCCCCTCAGGAGATATTAACCCTTGATTCCAAGATACAAAAAGGAGCCTCACTGAGACCATGTGTTATAAGTTAGTCCCGAGAGGTGGTAGCCCCTCAGAAAAACATCTGTAATACAGTACATTTCATGAAGTAAAATGAAACGATCTTACCGGAATCTACGCTGTGGAACAGGAACACAGCCCTTCAAGTGTGACAGATAGTAGCATTGCTTCTGCCATGGACTTGTGGAGCTGTTAATATCAGTCAGGATGGTTTCACAGAAAGATTCTCCCTGCATCTCCGGACTCTAACTTTCATCCATGCTTTCACTGGAAGGCTGACAGGACTACTTAAAACTCCAGTCCCATGCAGAAGAGTACTACCCTCCATAAGAGACTAAAACTTCCGACACTTCTCTGCCAACCTCCTGGGACGAAAGGCAAAGAATGACTGGGGGATGAGGGAAGTGGGAGGGGTGTTTGGGCCTTTGGCTGGGGTGTCTTTGCATTCTCCTGGTGGCCAGGTTCTGAATTTCCCAAAAGTAATGAATGCAGCTGTGGACTCTCTCCATTTATGAAGAAAATTCACTAGAGTGGCGTAATAGAGAATGACTAAGTGATGCACAAATGGGGATTCTTTGCAAACTCATGAAAAGAGCAAACAGAAAAGGTAAAATATATGAATAATACATTTACACACATTACAGAGTACCTAATACATTAACCATCCTTGAGGAAATTGGCCAAACTTAAATAGTTCAAATATGATTTAGTGTTGCAGGACATATATTGTTCACAATACACAAATAATGACCCACAAACCATTTTCACATTGATAGAGTTAAGCAACTTATAGTTATTATTATAAATTATTATATTATTGTATTATATTGGGGTGCCCTGAATTCTATATTGGTGCAACCAATGTTTCCCAGGAAAGTTAGCCAGAAATATTATCTCTATGTAATGATTTATTAGGTTACACAACACAAGGAGAAGAGAGATAAGCCATATGGAGCTTGATGCCCAGTGTTTCTGGTGAGCCTTCAGGCTCACCGGAAACACAAGTTATGAAGCAGTGGTCTAAAGAGCGCTGCTTCATAACCTGTCCGTCTGCTCTGAGGCGGCGGACAGACATCACTGGAAATCAACTTGAATACGATCGGGTTGATTGACAACCCCTGCTAGCGGCCGTGAATCTGCAGGGGACGGTATTGCACCAGCAGTTCACAAGAACTGCTGGTGCAATGATAAATGCCGAGAGCGTATGCTGTCGGTATTTATCAATGTGCAGCAGACATGATCCGCAATATTAGATGATGTCCGCCAGCACAATGATAATTTGGCCCTTATATCTTTGTGCTATTTTCACATCACTTAGCCCCAGAAGAACCATTTGACATTGTATTTATGTTGCTCTGTGACTATTATTTTCCCTGTAGCGTATAGGTTAGGATGGATCACTCTATCAGGGCCATCAACATTGCTCAAACCTGCATCCAATTAACTTGTTACTCTCT
Source organism: Bombina bombina (assembly GCF_027579735.1). Classification (NCBI taxonomy): domain Eukaryota; kingdom Metazoa; phylum Chordata; class Amphibia; order Anura; family Bombinatoridae; genus Bombina; species Bombina bombina. Next base: position 600,913,562 of record NC_069502.1, read on the forward strand.
GTGTTTTCAATAAAGACTCTGACACTGGCAGGACCAGATCTATTTTAGCTATTCCTCTTGCTCCTTTTTATAATTTGTACTTATAATTACAAAATACATAGTGTAATTGTTGTTTTATTGTAAAATGGGCTGAACATTGGTGTTCCATGGGAGTGTATGAACTGGTTTCTCAAATTCCAGCGTAGTTCTCTAAACATTTCTGCCCTACAAATCTCACGGCTAGATTACGAGTTTTGCGTTAGAGGCTGTGCGGTGCTAACGAGCAGTTTTCACTCACCGCTCACTTACCTACAGCGCTGGTATTACGGGTTTTTACAAACCCGTCGTTAAAAGACAAGAAGTGAGTGTTGAGCAAAATTTTGCTCATTACCACACTCTAATACCAGCGCTGCTTAAGCCAGCGGTGAGCTGGTCGTACGTGCTTGTGCACAATTTCCTCATAGGAATCAACGGGGAGAGCCGGCTGAGAAAAAGCCTAACACCTCCAAAAAAGCAGCGTAAAACTCAGTAACGGAGCCCCATTGATTCCTATGGGGAAATAAAAGTTACGTCTACACCTAACACCCTAACATGAACCCTTAATCTTACCCCTAATCTTACACTTATTAACCCCTAATCTTCCGTCCCCGACATCGCCGCCACCTGCATTATATTTATTAACCCCTAATCTGCAGCTCCGGACACCGCCGACACCTACATTATACTTTTGAACCCCTAATCTGCTGCCCCCAACATCGCCGACACCTACATTATATTTATTAACCCATAATCTGCTGCCCCCAACGTCGCCGCCACTATAATAAACATATTAACCCCTAAACCTCTGCACTCCCGCCTCGCAAACATTAGTTAAATATTATTAACCCCTAATCTGCCGTCCCTAACATTGCCGCCAACTACCTACATTTATTAACCCCTAATCTGCCGCCCCCAACATTGCCGCCACTATACTAAATGTATTAACCCCTAAACCTAAGTCTAACCCTAACACCCCCTAAGAAATATAAATAAAATAAATCAAAATAAAATTACTATAATTAACTACATTATTCCTATTTAAAACTAAATACTTACCTATAAAATAAACCCTAAGCTAGCTACAATATAACTAATAGTTACATTGTAGCTAACTTAGGGTTTATTTTTATTTTACAGGCAAGTTTGTATTTATTTTAACTAAGTAGAATAATTACTAAATAGTTATTAACTATTTAATATCTACCTAGCTAAAATAAATACAAAAGTACCTGTAAAATAAAACCTAACCTAAGTTACACTAACACCTAACACTACACTATAATTAAATAAATTAACTAAATTAAATACAATTACCTAAATTAAATTAGCTAAAGTACAAAAAAAAACTGATTGGAACAGCCAATAGAATACCAGCTCAATCCTATTGGCTGATTGGATCAGCCAATAGGATTGAACTTCAATTTTTCTACCTTAATTCCAATTAGCTGATAGAATTCTATCAGCCAATCGGAATCTAAGGAACGCCATCTTGACGTCACAAAAAGGAATCTTCATTCGTCGGGTAGTCGTCGGATGAAGAGGATGCTCCGCGTCGGATGTCTTGAAGATGGACCCGCTCCGCGTCGGATGGATGAAGATAGAAGATGCCGTCTGGATGAAGACTTCTGCCCGTCTGGAGGACCACTTCGCCCGGCTTGGATGAAGACTTCTCCCGGCTTCGTTAAGGACTTCGGCCCTGTTGGATGAAGACTTCTGCTGCTTCCTTGAGGATGGATGTCCGGTCTTCAGAACTGTAAGTCGATCTTCAGGGGGTAAGTGTTAGGTTTTTTTTAAGGGTGTATTGGGTGGGTTTTATTTTTAGGTTAGGGTTTGGGCCTGCAAAAGAGCTAACTGCCCTTTTAAGGGCAATGCCCATCCAAATATCCTTTTCAGGGCAATGGGGAGCTTAGGTTTTTTTAGATAGTATTTTATTTGGGGGGTTGTTTGTATTTTATTTTTACAGGTAAAAGAGCAGATAACTTTGGGGCAATGCCCAGCAAAAGGCCCTTTTAAGGGCTATTGGTAGTTTAGTTTAGGCTAGGGTTTTTTTATTTTGGGGGGATTTTTTTATTTTGATAGGGCTATTAGATTAAGTGTAATTAGTATAAATATATGTAGTTTGTTTATTATTTTGTGTAATTTAGTGTTTTTTTTTGGTACTTTAGGTAATTGTATTTAATTTAGGTAATTGTATTTAATTATAGTGTAGTGTTAGGTGTTATTGTAACTTAGGTTAGGTTTTATTTTACAGGTACTTTTGTATTTATATTAGCTAGGTAGTTATTAAATAGTTAATAACTATTGTATCTAGTTAAAATAAATACAAACTTGCCTGTAAAATAAAAAACAGAATTTATGCTTACCTGATAAATTACTTTCTCCAACGGTGTGTCCGGTCCACGGCGTCATCCTTACTTGTGGGATATTCTCTTCCCCAACAGGAAATGGCAAAGAGTCCCAGCAAAGCTGGTCACATGATCCCTCCTAGGCTCCGCCCACCCCAGTCATTCGACCGACGGACAGGAGGAAACATATATAGGAGAAACCATATGATACCGTGGTGACTGTAGTTAGAGAAAATAATTCATCAGACCTGATTAAAAACCAGGGCGGGCCGTGGACCGGACACACCGTTGGAGAAAGTAATTTATCAGGTAAGCATAAATTCTGTTTTCTCCAACATTGGTGTGTCCGGTCCACGGCGTCATCCTTACTTGTGGGAACCAATACCAAAGCTTTAGGACACGGATGAAGGGAGGGAGCAAATCAGGTCACCTAAACGGAAGGAACCACAGCTTGCAAAACCTTTCTCCCAAAAATAGCCTCCGAAGAAGCAAAAGTATCAAATTTGTAAAATTTGGCAAAAGTGTGCAGTGAAGACCAAGTCGCTGCCTTACATATCTGGTCAACAGAAGCCTCGTTCTTGAAGGCCCATGTGGAAGCCACAGCCCTAGTGGAGTGAGCTGTGATTCTTTCAGGAGGCTGCCGTCCGGCAGTCTCATAAGCCAATCGGATAATGCTTTTAAGCCAAAAGGAAAGAGAGGTAGAAGTCGCTTTTTGACCTCTCCTTTTACCAGAATAAACAACAAACAAGGAAGATGTTTGTCTGAAATCTTTAGTAGCCTCTAAATAGAATTTTAGAGCACGGACTACGTCCAAATTGTGTAACAAACGTTCCTTCTTTGAAACTGGATTCGGACACAAAGAAGGTACAACTATCTCCTGGTTAATATTTTTGTTAGAAACAACTTTCGGAAGAAAACCAGGCTTAGTACGCAAAACCACCTTATCTGCATGGAACACCAGATAGGGCGGAGAACACTGCAGAGCAGATAACTCTGAAACTCTTCTAGCAGAAGAAATTGCAACTAAAAACAAAACTTTCCAAGATAGTAACTTAATATCTATGGAATGTAAAGGTTCAAACGGAACCCCTTGAAGAACTGAAAGAACTAGATTTAGACTCCAGGGAGGAGTCAAAGGTCTGTAAACAGGCTTGATCCTAACCAGAGCCTGAACAAATGCTTGAACATCTGGCACGGCTGCCAGTCTTTTGTGAAGTAAAACAGATAAAGCAGAGATCTGTCCCTTTAGAGAACTTGCAGATAATCCTTTCTCCAAACCTTCTTGTAGAAAGGATAGAATCTTAGGAATTTTTATCTTGTTCCATGGGAATCCTTTGGATTCACACCAACAGATATATTTCTTCCATATTTTATGGTAAATTTTTCTAGTTACAGGCTTTCTAGCCTGAATCAGAGTATCTATTACAGAATCTGAAAACCCACGCTTTGATAAAATCAAGCGTTCAATCTCCAAGCCGTCAGTTGGAGGGAAACCAGATTCGGATGTTCGAATGGACCCTGAACAAGAAGGTCCTGTCTCAAAGGTAGCTTCCATGGTGGAGCCGATGACATATTCACCAGGTCTGCATACCAAGTCCTGCATGGCCACGCAGGAGCTATCAAGATCACCGAGGCCCTCTCCTGATTGATCCTGGCTACCAGCCTGGGAATGAGAGGAAACGGTGGGAATACATAAGCTAGGTTGAAGGTCCAAGGTGCTACTAGTGCATCTACTAGAGTCGCCTTGGGATCCCTGGATCTGGACCCGTAGCAAGGAACCTTGAAGTTCTGACGAGACGCCATCAGATCCATGTCTGGAATGCCCCATAATTGAGTTATTTGGGCAAAGATTTCCGGATGGAGTTCCCACTCCCCTGGATGGAATGTCTGACGACTCAGAAAATCCGCTTCCCAATTTTCCACTCCTGGGATGTGGATCGCAGACAAGTGGCAGGAGTGATCCTCCGCCCATTGAATTATCTTGGTCACTTCTTTCATCGCCAGGGAACTCCTTGTTCCCCCCTGATGATTGATATATGCAACGGTCGTCATGTTGTCTGATTGAAACCTTATGAACTTGGCCTTTGCTAGTTGAGGCCAAGCTCTGAGAGCATTGAATATCGCTCTCAGTTCCAGAATGTTTATCGGGAGAAGAGACTCTTCCCGAGACCATAGACCCTGAGCTTTCAGGGATTCCCAGACCGCGCCCCAGCCCACTAGACTGGCGTCGGTCGTGACAATGACCCACTCTGGTCTGCGGAAGCTCATTCCCTGTGACAGATTGTCCAGGGTCAGCCACCAACGGAGTGAATCTCTGGTCTTTTGATCTACTTGGATCATCGGAGACAAGTCTGTATAATCCCCATTCCACTGTCTGAGCATGCACAGTTGTAATGGTCTTAGATGAATTCGTGCAAAAGGAACTATGTCCATTGTTGCAACCATCAATCCTATTACTTCCATGCACTGCGCTATGGAAGGACGAGGAACAGAATGAAGTACTTGACAAGAGCTTAGAAGTTTCGATTTTCTGACCTCTGTCAGAAAAATCCTCATTTCTAAGGAATCTATTATTGTTCCCAAGAAGGGAACTCTTGTTGACGGGGACAGAGAACTTTTTTCTTTGTTCACCTTCCATCCGTGAGATCTGAGAAAGGCTAGGACGATGTCCGTATGAGCCTTTGCTTTTGACAGGGACGACGCTTGAATTAGGATGTCGTCCAAGTAAGGTACTACTGCAATGCCCCTTGGTCTTAGAACCGCTAGAAGGGACCCTAGTACCTTTGTGAAAATCCTTGGAGCAGTGGCTAATCTGAATGGAAGTGCCACAAACTGGTAATGCTTGTCCAGAAAAGCGAACCTTAGGAACTGATGATGTTCTTTGTGGATAGGAATATGTAGGTACGCATCCTTTAAATCCACGGTAGTCATAAATTGACTTTCCTGGATGGTGGGTAGGATCGTTCGAATAGTTTCCATTTTGAACGATGGTACCCTGAGAAATTTGTTTAGGATCTTCAGATCCAAAATTGGTCTGAATGTTCCCTCTTTTTTGGGAACTATGAACAGATTGGAATAAAATCCCATTCCTTGTTCTCTTATTGGAACTGGATGTATCACTCCCATCTTTAACAGGTCTTCTACACAATGTAAGAATGCCTGTCTCTTTATTTGGTTTGAGGATAAGTGAGACATGTGGAACCTTCCCCTTGGGGGTAGTTCCTTGAATTCCAGAAGATAACCTTGAGAAACTATTTCTAGAGCCCAAGGATCCTGAACATCTCTTGCCCAAGCCTGAGCAAAGAGAGAGAGTCTGCCCCACTAGATCCGGTCCCGGATCGGGGGCTATCCCTTCATGCTGTTTTGGTAGCAGTGGTAGGCTTCTTGGCCTGCTTACCCTTGTTCCAGCCTTGCATTGGTTTCCAGGCTGGTTTGGGTTGTGAAGTATTACCCTCTTGCTTAGAGGATGCAGAATAAGAGGCTGGTCCGTTTCTGCGAAAGGGACGAAAATTAGGCTTATTTTTAGCCTTAAAAGACCTATCCTGTGGGAGGGCGTGACCCTTTCCCCCAGTGATGTCTGAAATAATCTCTTTCAAATCTGGTCCAAATAATGTTTTACCTTTGAAAGGAATGTTAAGCAATTTTGTCTTGGAAGACACATCCGCTGACCAAGACTTTAGCCAAAGCGCTCTGCGCGCCACGATAGCAAACCCTGAATTTTTTGCCGCTAATCTAGCTAATTGCAAAGCGGCATCTAAAATAAAAGAGTTAGCCAATTTAAGTGCTTGAACTCTGTCCATAACCTCCTCATACGAAGATTCTCTACTGAGCGACTTTTCTAGTTCCTCGAACCAGAAACACGCTGCCGTAGTGACAGGAACAATGCATGAAATTGGTTGTAGAAGGTAACCTTGCTGTACAAAAATCTTTTTAAGCAAACCCTCTAATTTTTTATCCATAGGATCTTTGAAAGCACAACTATCATCGATAGGAATAGTAGTGCGTTTGTTTAGAGTAGAAACCGCCCCCTCGACCTTGGGGACTGTCTGCCATAAGTCCTTTCTGGGGTCGACTATAGGAAATAATTTCTTAAATATAGGGGGTGGAACAAAAGGTATGCCGGGCTTTTCCCACTCTTTATTTACTATGTCCGCCACACGCTTGGGTATAGGAAAAGCGTCGGGGGGCACCGGAACCTTTAGGAACTTGTCCATCTTACATAATTTCTCTGGAATGACCAAATTGTCACAATCATCCAGAGTAGATAACACCTCCTTAAGCAGTGCGCGGAGATGTTCTAATTTAAATTTAAATGTCACAACATCAGGTTCAGCTTGATGAGAAATTTTTCCTGAATCTGAGATTTCTCCATCAGACAAAACCTCCCTCATGGCCCCTTGAGATTGGTGTGAGGGTATGTCAGAACAGTTATCATCAGCGTCCTCTTGCTCTTCAGTGTTTAAAGCAGAGCAATCGCGCTTTCTCTGATAAGTAGGCATTTTGGATAAAAGATTTGCTATGGAGTTATCCATTACAGCCGTTAATTGTTGCATGGTAATAAGTATTGGCGCACTAGATGTACTAGGGGCCTCCTGTGTGGGCAAAACTGGTGTAGACACAGTAGGGGATGATGTAGTATCATGTTTACTCCCCTCATTTGAGGAATCATCTTGGGCAATATCATTATCTGTGGCATTACTGTCCTTACTTTGTTTGGACACTATGGCACAATTATCACATAAAATTAAAATTTAAATGGGGAGACACATTGGCTTTCATACATATAGAACATAGCTTATCTGATGGTACAGACATGTTAAACAGGCTTAAACTTGTCAACAAAGCACAAAAAACGTTTTAAAATAAAACCGTTACGGTCTCTTTAAATTTCAAACTGAAAACACTTTATTACTGAATATGTGAAAAAGTATGAAGGAATTGTTCAAAAATTACCAAAATTTCACCACAGTGTCTTAAAGCATTAAAAGTATTGCACACCAAATTTCAGAGCTTTAACCCTTAAAATAACGGAACCGGAGCCGTTTTTTACATTTGACCCCTATACAGTCCCAGCTATATGCTTTGCTGAGACCCAACCAAGCCCAGAGGGGAATACGATACCAAATGACGCCTTCTAGAAGCTTTTTTAGTGATTCTTAGATCCTCACACATGCATCTGCATGCCTTGCTCTCCAAAAACAACTGCGCAGTAATGGCGCGAAAATGAGGCTCAGTCTATAACTAGAAAGGCCCCCAGACTAAAAAAGGTGTCCAACACAGTGCCTGCCGTTTTTTTAAACGTTCCCCAAGATTATAATGCCAATTATTAGCTAGAATCTGCATAATATGCCCCAATAAAGCAATCGTTTTAGCCCATAAAAATGTCTACCAGTTTTTAAGCCCTTTTTTAAGCCCTTTATCCTTTTATGTTTGACTAAGAAAATGGCTTACCGGTCCCCATGAGGGGAAATGACAGCCTTCCAGCATTACATGGTCTTGTTAGAAATATGGCTAGTCATACCTTAAGCAGAAAAGTCTGCTAACTGTTTCCCCCAACTGAAGTTACTTCATCTCAACAGTCCTGTGTGGAAACAGCAATCGATTTTAGTTACTGTCTGCTAAAATCATCTTCCTCTTACAAACAGAAATCTTCATCCTTTTCTGTTTCAGAGTAAATAGTACATACCAGCACTATTTTAAAATAACAAACACTTGATAGAAGAATAAAAACTACATTTAAACACCAAAAAACTCTTAACCATCTCCGTGGAGATGTTGCCTGTGCAACGGCAAAGAGAATGACTGGGGTGGGCGGAGCCTAGGAGGGATCATGTAACCAGCTTTGCTGGGACTCTTTGCCATTTCCTGTTGGGGAAGAGAATATCCCACAAGTAAGGATGACGCTGTGGACCGGACACACCAATGTTGGAGAAATAAACCCTAAGCTAGCTACAATGTAACTATTAGTTATATTGTAGCTAGCTTAGGGTTTATTTTATAGGTCAGTATTTAGTTTTAAATAGGAATAATGTAGTTAATTATAATAATTTTATTTAGATTTATTTTAATTATATTTCAATTAGGGGGTGTTAGGGTTAGACTTAGGTTTAGGGGTTAATACATTTAGTATAGTGGCGGCGACGTTGGGGGCAGCAGATTAGGGGTTCATAAATGTAGGTAGGTGGCAGTGATGTTAGTGACGGCAGATTAGGGGTTAATAATATTTAACTAATGTTTGTGAGGCGGGAGTGCGGCGGTTTAGGGGTTAATATGTTTATTATAGTGGCGGCAATGTTGGGGGCGGCAGATTAGGGGTTAATAAGTGTAGGAAGGTTGCGGCGACATTGGGGACGGCAGATTAGGGGTTAATAAATATAATGTAGGTGTCGGCGATGTTGGGGGCAGCAGATTAGGGGTTCATAAATATAATGTAGGTGGTGGCGGTGTCCGGAGCGGCAGATTAGCGGTTTTAAAATTTTATTATAGTGTTTGTGATGCGGGAGGGCCTCGGTTTAGGGGTTAATAGGTAGTGTATTGGTGTTAGTGTACTTTTTAGCACTTTAGTTATGAGTTTTATGTTACGGTGTTGTACCATAATACTCTTAACTACTGACTTTTAAATGCGTTAGGACTCTTGACAGGGTAGGGTGTACCGCTCACTTTTTTGGCCTCCCAGGACAGACTTGTAATACCGGCGCTATGGAAGTCCCATAGAAAAAAGACTTTACGAAGTTTACGTAAGTCGTTTTGCGGTAAGGCCAAAGAAGTGTGCGGTGACCCTAAACCTTCAAGACTCGTAATACCAGCGGGCATAAAAAAGCAGCGATAGGACCTCTTAACGCTTCTTTTTTACCTTAACGCACAACTCGTAATCTAGCCGTCAGTATTTTCTTGCAAACTAATAGGCGACAAGGTTGTGACAAAATATGCAAGATACTTAATACCTAATAGAAAAACACATGTACAAAATAGAGGCAATTGCAAGATGCTATATGCAGAAATCAGCAGAGTTTGATTTGCAGGATATAATTTTTAAATTTCTCACAGCTAACATTGCTCTACCAAGCGCAGTTTCCCTTTACAGTGAGCGCCATTACTTTCTATAGAAGACCTGTCACCATTCGTAGGAGCTGCTCCTTTTTTTAAATAATTCAAGGAGGGCAGCCTGTGAGAGTCGGCGTGAAAAACCATGTCATGACCGGCGAAGTTTAGATAATATGGTCCAAAGATCTGTGCAAATTCAGATCTGAATGTGTTGAACTTTCATAGGAAGTAATGCGGCTCCGAAAAGAGCTGAATGCCGCGAGTGACTGCCTTCTGCAGCATTAGGCAGTTAACTAAACTGATAAATTCACATGTCTAATAATTTTGCTATTTAATTGCTTAAAGGGACAGTCAGGTAAAAAAAAAAAACTTTAATGATTCAAATAGGGCATGCAATTTCAAACAACTTTCCAATTTTTATCACCAATTTTGCTATGTTCTCTTGGTATTCTTAGTTGAAAGCTAAACCTTGGAGGTCCATATGCTAATTTCTTAGACCTTGAAGGCCGCCTCTAATTTAAATGTATTTTGATCGTTTTTCACCACTAGAGGGCATTAGTTCACGTGTTTCATATAGATAACATTGAGCTCATGCACGTAAATTTACCATGGAGTCAGCTCTGATTGGCTAAAATGCAAATCTGTCAAAAGAACTGAAATAAGGGGGCAGTCTGCTGAGGCTTAGATACAAGGTAATTACAGAGGTAAAAGGTGTATAATTATAACTATGTTGGTTATGCAAAACTGGGGAATTGGTAATTAAGGGATTATCTATCTTTTAAAACAACAAAAATTCTGGTGTCGACTGGCCCTTTAATATTATAGTGTTCTAAGTAAAGGATTGGTGACAGCTGTTTAATGCAATTAATATGGAAAAAAAAAATCAGAGAAGGCGCCTCAAAGTGTTAAACTACCAATTGCACCATAAATGCAGACAGATGAAATGTACTCACATTTAGAAAAGCACATATATGTGTAAAATCAATAAATAAATGTTCTTTTGTTTAAATTAACATAATTTAGGTTGCATCATTGTTTAAACTAACCCAGTTTCTTTCTAGGCACATTTTCAGATGGAAAATTGTGTTTTCATTTTTTTTGTTCTAAATTATCTTAAGGAAGTGTTAAAATCAATTTAATTTATAAGAAGTATGTGCAACAAAATCATTCCAAGCATACAAAAAGCGCCATCTAAGTATAGAAAACACATTTAAACTTGTGGTTTTCCTTGTTCATGGTTATAAGATTCCTACTGAGTATGTGAAAAAAAAAATCCAAAATTTAAATTAAAAAAAAAAAAAAAATTTACTCAAACTTGCACTGTGTTTTCAACAGGTGAAAGGAAAACATGTCCAAAATGCAATTTGAAATGTCCAAAAAATCCTTTGTAAAAGTGTTGGAAAAGTGTTTATTGACTGAAATAGCCTGCTGAAATGTACAGGAGGTGTTTGTGGCATGAATGTATTTGAAAAGCTTTAGATAAATGGGATGTTGTGGCGTTTATGGGTGATTTTTGAATAGGTACAAAATATGAAAACGTCAAGAAAAAAACATGCAATATACTTTACCAGAGAATTGACTGACTGGAAAGGAGCTCTGTGCTATTTAAGCTTTTGAAAATATTCAAGTAAGAACATAGATTAAGATAATATTTTATGGTAATTATTTTTGCATCAGGAGTAAATCTATTTTTTTCTGAAATCCAATATGGTCATTGCGGGGGAAAAAACAACAAACTGTAGGTTTATGAAAATAGCCGGGCACTTATCAGTACAAAATGTTCCTGTATCCAAATATTGTTTTATTGCCTTTGAAGTGGGACAGAAAGAACTGTCTTTTTGTGGTCTTTGTTTATTATTTCAAAAGACTACTCCATTGTAATGTGTTCACACTAATTATGTTCTCAATTTAGTATGACTTGTGCTTGGTACAACTGCTCTTATCGTTTCAATTAAAAAACCCTCATAGCTGCAGACAGAGCTATTTCATTTGATTTGTTATCTTTACTGCTACTGCAGATCATTAATGCTGCATTAAGGATACAAAGCAAAGATAAGAATTTAGTACCAATATATTAAAAGACAAACTTGTAAAATATTTTATGTGTTTCAGCAAGCTCATTTGTACAAAAATACATTTCATATAATTTGCACAATATATTCAACAAAACAAGCAACATAAAATACAACATCCACTGGTAACATAAAATATATTAAAATTAACATCAAATCTTCACCAAGTTGCAGAAATTAACAAAAGATGTGCCACTCATTAGGTACATACAATAAAAACCAATACAAATAATAACAATATATTTGTAAACAGGAGCATATGATGAAATATACATTTACAGTCCTTTCATAAATATATATTTGTACAGTATATGTACACAATATTAAAAAAGTAAGAAATTTAAAGAAATTGGAAAAAGTCTGCTGTTGGTAAAGGAAAAAAGGATAGATATATATATATATATATATATATATATATATATATATATATATATATATATATATATATATATATATATATATATATAATATGTGTGTGTGTCTCAAAAA